>NC_135550.1:14548407-14745907 GCF_964340395.1 Glandiceps talaboti | reverse complement strand
TCATATTTTATTGTCTGACTCAACAAAATCATACTAATACTTGTCATATTTTATTGTCTGACTCAACAAAATCATACTAATACTTGTCATATTTTATTGTCTGGCTCAACAAAATCATACTAATACTTGTCATTTTTTATCGTCTGACTCAACAAAATCATACCAACAGTGCCACATTTCATTGTCTTTATGGTAGCGTAATATGACCTTCATTGACCTTTCTTTTTAATAGTATAGGTATACTAAATTACGTCATCAGGTTTGAGTTCTGGCAATAGCAAGCTGCTGTTAGGTATGCGTCAGAAAGAAGATTACACATGTGCTGCAAGTACATTTAGATATGCAGCAAAACTACCCAAAGAGTGTCTCCATACGGCTTGTGTTCCTTTAATTGTAATGGTGACGTCATTTTATATACTACCAAACTAAAGAGAGTGTAGAGTCTCACGATATATTTTTGTTACGAATACAAACCAAATACAGACACTGATAGCTCACACCATAATGCTCACACCATAGAGAATGATACATTTTATCTCACTGTAAACACAAATAAACAATTATGTGTTTGAATCGGCATTGTCTCATGATAGAGTGATGCTGATTTCAGTTGAGATAAAATGTATAATTTTTTTAGGCTTACGCGCTGTCAGTATCTGTATTTTGTTTGATGTACATTGTAACAAAAACAGCTTGTGTGAGACGTAAATAACATTGAAACTTTGTAGTTTCTCTAGTTTTGTAGTCAATTGTAATGGTTCTATACATCGCATGGGCTAGATGACCAATCACAAACATTTCTTTTTGTATGTAAAAGATGATTATGGTACTAGACTGAGGTATGCAGCTTTTACCGTGAAGACCAATTTGGTGTTTGGAACTCTTGGATACGAAAAGGGAATGACGATAATAAATGCCTGGGAGGATTTTGTTACTGAAGAGGTGAGAGTAACAGTTTTCTCTCATAATTCATTGATCTAGAACTTTTTATACAGTCATTTTGAGGTTAAAACAACAAATTAAACTGCGAAAAAAAAGGAACATACCTTTGGACGGCATGGCTTGCCATTGACCTGTGACGCCATTATCATGGTCAACGGCAATGTGTGATTTTAGTTTTCTGATTTCTTTCTTTTAGTGTTGTACCTGTGTATCATGAAATGTTTGTCTACCATTATGATAATAGGTAATTATAAAAGCTGGGAATACTCCAGGACACGGAGCATAACATTATTTGCAGCAATCAATCATCACCAATTCGAATCTGCAATGAATGTACCATTATGCCCCACATAGCGGAGTGAATGAGAGTGGTATTTGACCAGAATCATTCACTTTGTGATACAAGCATGACATATAGCACAATAAATTGTAAAGGGACACTGAGTGAGCACGTAGTATGAGCCACTTAAAACATCCAGACATGTAAAATGTTCTACATTCGGGATGTCTTTTTAAATTATATCGCCCCTTGTCTTTTTTAGATGGCGAAAATGCCGCCCTCTGTTTCTAATGGCTTTCAATGTACCTGCGAAGGCTTTAATCTGTGGCATTGGCTTAAAGTACAAAAGGTAAGCTTACATAACATACGAGTTTTGTATATCCACAATATACTCGTTTCAGTTCAGATATTATATTTTTATTGTTGACAGCAAATCAGTTAGCAATGATTGACACGACATTGTGTCGTTGTCTGTAATTTCACAGTATGTTGATAATCTGTTTCAATAATAGTTAACTATCTTACGTAATATTTCAGTTTACAAGTCTAGAGATAGTTCGTCAGCATATTATAATTACTAACTGAAGGTGGTCATACCTACCAATATAATGTTGGTTTATCTGCTTACTACAACAGACACTGGCAGACTCGGCTATTCGAGGCGTCATCTTTGGAATAGCTTTTGCATTTCCTCTGCTTGTCATAGCAACAACGAATATCGTCCTTGGAACCTTAGCAACTCTCTCTATTGCGTTAACAACAGGATGTGTTATCGGGGTGATTCCGTTGGCGGGCTGGAAACTTGGAGTAAGTAATGGCAAATGGGCAATTTTCATAAATTAAGCTTGCACAGGTATAATTATTTTTACATTTAGCACTTCACAATAATTTTTCTACGTTATTAATGGTAGTTATGGTAGTAAGCTGGTTGGTGGCGGCGGCGGCGGCGGCGGCGGCGGTGGTGGTGGTGGTGGTATTTTAGTCACTGTTGACACTAAAGGGAAAGCCACTCCAGGAAGTAAAGACATTGTTCATAAACTTTGGGTCCTGGAGTCATTTCATGAGTTTACACCATCTACATGAAACGTCGCGATTTCATCGAAACACCAATTTGAAGTTGTTCCTCATTGGGATTTTTAGTATCGGGCCACATTGCATGCCTTATTGGAGTCAGCAGAATTGCATAATAAGCAATACGTAATTTTGAATATTCATGACTCCTAAGTGCTTATTACCCTCAGTGGTATCTCCATGAATTCAAGGTGTCCATGTTTATTGAAAAGTACTTTCTACTTATTTTCTATTTCCAGCTGCTTGAGTCCCTGAATCTATCTCTGATCGTGGGATTAGCTGTCGACTATGTTGTTCACCTTGCTGAAGGGTACCATCTTTCTCCAAAAGAAGACCGTCTTGGGAGGCTACAGGACATGTTAGAGCACGTAGGAGTGTCCATCGTCTCAGGAGCAGCCACCACGCTTGGGGCATCCCTGTTCATGTTATTTGCAGAAATTTTATTTTTCATGCAGTTTGCAATCTTTATGTTTTGCACTATAGGATTTTCGCTGATGTTTTCCCTCGGTTTGTTTACAACAGTTCTAGGGCTGATGGGGCCACAAGGCCGAACAGGCTCTATAATTGTGATCTACCATTGGGTTATTGGGAGAAAGAAAAGTGACGTGGATTGTTCTAAGTGTAACGGCAATGGTTTTCACCCGCCTAAACACGAACAGCCCTGTGTCACTGTTCGGTCAACTGCCGTTAGTCCGTTTACCACACCTGTACGACAGCGAATACTATCCACGACAACACAAATCACACCTCAACCTGGAGATGCGTAACTCTATTCAAAAGCAGAATTACTACGAGAGTGTCAGATTGTCGGAAGTGAAATGTAAACTGCAACTCTTAACTTTGGTCGAGAAAATTCTAAACAATTCTCAGGTCAAATAAAAAAAAACCGGGCCACCGTGCAATATTTAAAAAATCATAAATGACCATCAAATGTTATGGGAAAATAAAAGATATTAGATTTCCTTGAAAACAAGATGGTGGACCCAAAAAAATTCCTTCACTATTTCAAAAAGACCAGAAACAAGCTATCATACGACAAAGTTTGAAGAGATTTTTATAATTATGATTTTTATATACACATAAATACATGTATGTTTTCTTGTATCATTATGACCCACTTTTTTTCCTCTTTTTTTTTTTTGGGGGGGGGGGGTAGTTATGCTGTCAAAACGTCATTCGCCGACCATCGATATGACGGGGCACCCCCTCCCCGACACACACACACACCACACACACACACACACACACACACACACATACATACATACATACATACATACATACATACATACATACATACATACATACACACACACCATTTAAAAAAAATAATTTTTTTTATGTTTATGCAGCAATCCAATGCATTCAATGGATATTCAATCGTACCCGTAATAGATCAAGTATATGCGTCCACGCAATCTTGAGGGTAGTGAATTTTAGCCATCGACTTTAAGAGTGTTCATTGCAATTTCCAATTATTTGATATATTTTTTTAGAATATGATAACTTTTGTTTCTGAAATTGTAATAAAATCTGCGATTATTTACATAACTATGAGAAATCAGGATAAATCAGGATTTCTTACAGCAAATCTCTTATAATAATAGCTTTAAGCGAATGCCCGATAAAATGGCACTATTGAAATGCTACATTAGAATCAAATAAGAACGATTTCACTGTGACAGACAAGCGTATTTATTTGGAACGATTTACAATGTGTATGTGGACGATAGAGAAAAATTGTTGAGTTTCCGGTAACCCGACCAGGTCTAGTTTAAGCCACTGACACTGAAAATCTTTTACGTTCAAAAAAGCAAAATGGTGAAAAATACTTCTATTTCCAGTTAAAATTTCTTGCAAGTACCCTTGGTAACAAAATTGATATCCCATTCCACACTGAAAAACGAGGTCTTTTCACACAGTGAACTGATATTATTATACAATCTGTATATCTGTGTTCGTCTACTTCATGTATAATTGTCTACATTTGCTATATACCAGAAGTATTGTGGTCAACGACTACTCTGTAGGTCGAAGCAATTTCCTTTTTTTTTTTAAAAAGTAAAAATAAAATAAAATTACGACCTGGAACCTTATTTTCTAAAGTCATATTATCGGAAACAGACATTTTTATTTTATTTTTAAACTTTGCCTTATAACATTAGTGTTGTACCTGCTGGCAGGTTTGACTTTCAAAAACTTTAAAGAAGGTATAAATATTGATATTATATATTAAATGCTACGCAAAGTAACAAGATATTTTATATTATAGTATGTTTATGCAAATCTTAACGTTTTCGACCAAGAAGGGATTTTCGTTTTCATAACAACGCAGAACAATGAGGTCCATCTCAGATGAAATGTATCCAGAGAATCTCAGATGAAATGTATACAGACAATCTCAGATGAAATGTATACAGAGAATCTTAGATGAAATGTATACAGAGAATCTCAGATGAAATGTACACATATAATGTACACAGAGACTCTCAGATGAAATGTATACTGAGAATCTCAGATGAAATGTATAAAGAATCTCAGATGAAATGTACACAGAGAATCTCAGATGAAATGTACAGAGAATCTCAGATGAAATGTACAGAAAATCTCAGATGAAATGTACAGAGAATCTCAGATGAAATGTACAGAAAATCTCAGATGAAATGTACAGAGAATCTCAGATGAAATGTATACAGAGAATCTCAGATGAAATGTACACAGAGAATCTCAGATGAAATGTACAGAGAATCTCAGATGAAATGTACACAGAAAATCTCAGATGAAATGTACAGAGAATCTCAGATGAAATGTATACAGAAAATCTCAGATGAAATGTACAGAGAATCTCAGATGAAATGTACACAGAAAATCTCAGATGAAATGTACAGAGAATCTCAGATGAAATGTATACAGAGAATCTCAGATGAAATGTACACAGAGAATCTCAGATGCAATATATACAGAGAATGTTTTAATTTTTCGAAATTGACAATCAGAATATATTTCGTTACCAAACTTGTTTTGAATACCATGCACACATAAATGGACAGACTGCGGAGTCTAGAGAAAGGGGAGATGAGAGAAGAGGAGACACGACTATAGCAGTAAAAAAAGCTAGTAATCAGGGAACATGGATATGAAGGTCTCTATGACCTGGAATAAGAAGGTATGCACAGCAGTTACGTAAATAAAGTTCATTAAATATGTGTACTTGAATAAATATTTTTAGGTTATCCTTTTGAGGAACTCGATATCCTGTTGGAAATTTGAATTTGTAATGTCAAACAACACTGTACATCTAATGCTTTCAAACAAAAACCTCCTTCGGTGCTACCAATTTTTTGTGTATGTCCATATGATTTATTAATGTGTGACGTTCTATTGTAGTAAAATAAAGTTCAGCAATCGAACTGACCAAACCCTCTTCGCTCTACCGAAATGAAGGATGTTTGGTGTGTATGTATGTATGTATGTATGTATGTATGTATGTATGTATGTATGTATGTATGTATGTATGTATGTATGTATGTATGTATGTATGTATGTATGTATGTATGTGTGTGTATGTGTATGTATGTATGTATGTATGTATGTATGTATGTATGTATGTATGTATGTATGTATGTGTGTGTGTGTATGTATGTATGTATGTATGTGTATGTATGTGTGTGTGTATGTATGCATGCATGCATGCATGCATGCGTGCGTGCGTGCGTGTGTGTGTGTGTGTGCGTGCGTGCGTGCGTGCATGCATGATGCATGCATGCATGCATGCATGTATGTATGTATGTATGTATGCATGTATGAATGTGTGTGTGTATGTATGTATGTATGTATGTATGTATGTATGTATGTATGTATGTATGTATGTATGTATGTATGTATGTGTGTGTGTGTGTGTGTGTGTGTGTCATGCTTATCAAGATTCGAATTTCAATATCCTGAGAACCGTACGTATAGAGACTTAAATCGAAAGTCGACTCACACTATCACGTGTAACCGATGTGAACTCTCACCTCCTATATAGATATTTGGACCACTTGGTTAACGCTGATTTAGCATACTACAAGCGTTATACTTGAATGAGACCGATTTCTTGCAAAACTGAAACGCAGGTTACATATAATGTACGAGGTACAAATTAAGAAGACTTGTACGTCTTCAGAGTAAATATTGTTTAAATGCTGGCCACATGTGAAGTAAAGATTACAGCTTTGTAACAATATATACTTACCAGAACTTTTAGAAACCCGTTACAGGAGAAATGAAGTTGCATTGATGTTTCAATCATGAGATAGGATGTTTCTACAAACAGTGAGGCGATTTCGATCAAATGCAAAAAGAAACAAATAGAGAAGTTGTCATGCTGATTATCAGTAGAAAAGTAAATAAATGAAGCCATCAAAATAATCAAGTCCTTGTATAATTGTTCCAGCAGAAGCCTGGTTCTATTGACTGTAAACAAATAGCAATGCTTATTCACTTTCAATGTGTTTGGGTAAAGGACCCTGCTGTATGTTGTGGTGTCACTGTTATTGTTAGTCTTAGTTGGTTGAATGGTGTCAATCTTTGCCCATGATGTCCGAACCCATGAGTGAAACATCAGGGCAACTTCATTTCTCCTGTAAATCGAGTGTTGTTGAGGCCATCCCAGTTTTCATTTGTGTTTTTATTTACAGAAAGATAGATAAAAAAAAATTGTAATACAACCAAGAAAGGGAACATTTAAAAATACTAAGTATATGTACTGTTTTAAAAGTCCCAGTATAGTTTTCTAATTATTTCAAAAATGTTCTGATTTGATCGACTAAACTATTACAAGAATCATGTACCATACACCTCAGACCGCTGTTATTATGGTGGTCTCAATATTCACTAATTATGACGAAACATTAAACTACTCAGAAGCGAAACCTTACATGTATGCATCAGTAAGTATACAGTCATAACTGGCCCTTATCAGATTTACGTACTGTAATTTTCATTTTTTTTAAAAAGCGTTTTATAAACATTGAAACACCGAGTTACAATTCAGTTTATAATTTCATATTATTATTATGCATATAAAAGAAGTGTGTTTTCAAAAAGATTACTTTCATTCCTATGTCCCACAAGACAAAATTTACCAACTTGCACCCTTAAAAAGGTACTTATAATGGATAGCGGGATGTAGTAATTTTCAAGCAAACCATATAAGGGTGACCCTATGTTTTTACGTTCTCATTACTTTTTCATGGCTACTATTGTTCGGTCGGTCGATTTTTCAAAATAAAAAATCATCTTCTTCGTGCATGTTTCTCCAGTTTCTCTGCCTCTCCTCCTCCTCCTCCTCCTCTCTATCTTCTTTTTATTGGTTTCCTGATACTAGCCCTAATTCCCAGCTTCTCTACACAATTGATGTGTTCTCAGCTTCCCTCCTTGAATAACTTCCATTATGAAAGCAATGCTCTGCTCATAAACAAGTGTCGTCGCCGCCACCACGACTGTAGATGATGTCAACAGCCCAGATACTTGCTTATTCTTGCCAGAGAAGGCGCTGTTCCACAAAATATTGAGGGCGGGCGAAAAAAATTATTTTGATGTCGGAGCTGAAAATTTGGGTCGGTCGGGTAATGAGAAACAGAAAAAATAGAGTCACGCTAATTCTTTGTGAACTGCATGTTATCATGCATTGTAGCGAATGTACGTACGTATACTAGAGATGTTTTTCCTCAGCTGCATATGATAAGGAATCACAAATTGTCCAATCCCAGGGCAGCGTTTACATTCCCACGTTCACTGTCAATAACTGCAACTTTCTCACTAATTTTATCAAATATGCCTTTGGCGGCGTCTAGAAGTGTTTGGTCCTCCATCATGCGTTTAACTAAGGTTTCCAGCGTTGCGTTCTCTTGCTCGGTGTCTTTCCATCGTTGTAGGATCTGAACTTTGACCTCTCGTATCCCGTACGTAGCTATGGGGTAATCATTCTCGATGTCGACCAAATCGATATCGAGTATTTCAGCTAGTCGTAGGTGCAAGTCATCCCTCAGCCAACTCGCAATGTCTCGTATTTGGCCTTGTGATAACGGCTGTAAGAGCATCATACATCCTAGGTTCTCTAATTCTCGCATGGTTTCTGGAATAAGGAGCAGACGAAAGGAAACGAATTAATTGCGCGAAAAGAAAAGGTAAGGATCGAGAGTTTAGTCTGTACGGTACACATCGATCAAGAGCGGAGGCCGGTGAGGGCGGAACGACATGACGTATCTTACAGTCCATATTCAACGTGATGGTTTGGAACTTTGGTTGGGTAAAAGTTTTATACATGAGTGATTGCGATACAGCGCACCATGTCTGTCAAAAACAAAAACAGAATTAATCCATACCTGGACATGCGTATCAAATGAACACCGAACTTTAAGATGTCAGTGGTGGTTAATATTAGTCTGCGGATTACCCCGGCATTCCCAGCCATTCCCCACCCACCTCGGTCATGCGCAGTGAGCCATCAACGTGAGGCTGGGTAACAGAGACTAGGTGGTTATATTAACATAAAATGAGATTCCTCTGTTGGCTCCATCTTCCCATGTGTTTTGAACTTTTAGAGATGTGATGGTTAGTCCCGGTTACCCATACTCTCCACCCCAGCTCTGCCATGAAGTGAGCCATCAGCGGTGAGGTCGTGTAACCGGCCGAGACTATTAATTGGTTACAGGTACAAAGGAAGATCCATTTTTTGGCTTCATCGTCCTCCTGTATTTTGTTGTATGTGTATACCATCCCCACCCACCCCCAATTCATGCATAACACTTTAACTCACTTTGGATTCGATAATCAGTCAGTTTTGTTTGAGTTTCCAGTTTTACCAACATCTTCTTGTATTCACCAACTTCGACGCATACTCCAGCCAAATCACGTTCCAGTATCCTCATCGTCTTTTTCATGGCTTCCATTTCATAGTCAAAAACAACCAGTCGGTTTTCTACTGCTTGCAGACGTTGAGCTGTGGAGTAGAGATAACGAACAGACAGAGTGAATTGTCGACGTCATTTTACTTCGATTTTGTCTGAGAAGGAATTTCGACTGTATGTCTATTGGCCAGATTGTCTATTCATGGTGGATTAATCGTGATTTCCCGGGGGAAAAACATGAAGGAATTTCCAGGATTTGTAATTTTTTTCTCTTGTCATGGATTGATTTTGAAAGTTTTTTTTTTTTTTTTTTTTAGAAATCAGCGCGTTATGAATTATGTCGGTCATATTTTTTTATGTTGAACTTTATACGACTTTTACACAATAGATTTCAGTGATTTAATGAAAGTTAAGTATATACCTTGTGAGTCGGTGCCCCCAGTCGGACTGGAAACGTCGATGTTAGTCATTGAAGCAGATGACGACAGAGGCGGTGTCGGAGCCGGAGATGGTGCTGCCGCATGGAGACTTCTTCGGTTGACACCAACTGGATTTTGCGATGGTTGCGTACCACCGTTCCAAGCAAATGATTGCACTGGACTTGGATCCCGCACTAATGACTGGGATGCACCACTGTTGTTCGTGTTGTCAGAAGTTTTTTTCATTTTTCGGGGATCACTGCGAGTATAGCCACTTTCTTCCCGTGGCGTTAGAGGAGTAACAGTACCAGCCACTCCACCCTGTATTCCACGTGCACCCTGCTGTTGCACTGCCACCGCTGGGTCGAAATCGCCCTGGAAGACCCAGGCATGTGAACCGGGTCGCGCACGTGTCGGTAGCTCGTTATCTCGCCGTTTGCCCATAGCAGCAACACTTGTTGTCGCTTTCGGCATTGGATGACCGCCGTTCGTCATTTGTTTTGGTTGGCTAGAGGCAACATCAACGGTGGCATTTGGTTCACCAAATCGATTTGGTAGCTTCCTATTCGGATATGGAGTTAATTCATTGCTGTATGGTTGTCCGTGATCACGATGATAAACAACCCCTGTTGAGGATTTTTGCACCGAGGGTCGACTATCGTGCTCAGGGTATTTTGCATTCGCGTGAACTGGGACGCCCTTCTGTCGTGGGTCCGGGTGCAAGTTGTGGGGGCTGGGATCAGACTCTTCCCGGTTGCCGCGTGTAGTCGTACCATCCGTGTGCAGCATTTTCATTAAATTGTTCAAGTGTACGAGACCATTGGGGATGAGGCTTAAAACTTTGGTCCATTGATTAGACCGAATATCGAGTGGTATCCTAGCAAGAACTTCCAAAACTGCCGGATGATTCTGTTCACATCGTTGTTGGTTCAAAGTTTCTCTGAGTTGACGCAATTCGCTCTTGATCCTTTTCCGATATTGAGGCCCAATGGCACTGTTACCAGAAACAATTCGATCAACGATCCTGTAGCCATCTACGAGTATTTTCCAAGCAGCCAACAATTCGCTCAACCCATCAATCATGCTTCGGTCACCCTGTCCGTAGTAAACCAAGAATTCGCACGTCTCGGTAACGTCTTTCATACTTATTGGCTGTCTCTTCTTCTTTCTGCGCTTTACCTCTTCTCCAAGCCTCGCTTCATCGCTAAAAGCTTTGTGCAGAGAAAGTAGGACCTGCGTCTTTCTTAGCACATTCCACTGTGCCGATAATGAGCTGATTTTGCGCTGTAGTTTATCCATTTTACCACTCCTGGAATCACAAAAGGAAAAGACCACAATGTCAGAACTAAGATTTTGCATGTATGTATGTATGTATGTATGTATGTATGTATGTATGTATGTATGTATGTATGTATGTATGTATGTATGTATGTATGTATGTATGTATGTATGTATGTATGTATGTATGTATGTATGTATGTATGTATGTATGAATGAATGTATGTATGTATGTATGTGTGTGTGTGTGTGTGTGTGTGTGTGTGTGTGTGTGTGTGTGTGTGTGTGTGTGTGTGTGTGTGTGTGTGTGTGTGTGTGCATGCATGCATGCATGCATGCATGTATGTATGACTCTGTATCTCCGTACAAACTGCGACGGGTCAACAGAAGTGATCTTGAGTTGTAAGTACAACCGTTGGGTATGTGGTACAACAGTCATTGAATACAGCTACATTGTAAAACCAAGAGACAGCTGTTTTGATCGTGACTAGAATTGAATGGTTTCGTTTACTAAATTGTATAATGTATACCACTTGAGGTGAACAAAGCTGCAGTGTGGTGGTTTCGGGTGACCCGTCACAGCCTGAGTGGAACTATGAAAGTGCCCTGAGAGTACGATGTACACTATTCAACGTCTGGATCACAATCACCAGTCAGCCAAGAATCAGTCAATTCATGGCCTTCCTATCACAAAATAATTGCGTAATTAGCTATTTTTAAAACATTTATCAAACATCATACCCTGTAAAAGTGACAGCTGTGAGAATGAAAGTTTCAGGGGATTATTTTTTCGTTAATTACAGTATATGCACACGATTATTTTGTACAAGGACATCCACATGGATCAACTCTCAACTCATTAGTGACTCTGGTCGATCTGCAGCCATTTTGCGAAGACGACTATCAATACAGGTGTACAGTCTATCTATCCACGACACGCCAATTAGACGACCATTTTGTGATAAACACCTGAACTCGACCAGTCAACGCGTGTTTTATTTTTCATGTTTCATACTAATCGTAGATGAAGTACATGCTCATCCTACCACCTAGGAATGAAGGTCAAAGGTCGCGGAAATTCAAGTCATTCCTTTCAAGTTCTTCTCACGGTATTCGTCCTAAATGCATATAGTGCCTCAGGTGTTAAATTGACTGGCTATGATAAGTTAACAAGGAGGCGACTCTTGGTATACATTCTTTGCATAATTCAACACTACTGAAGAGAGACCATAACATGCACTAAATCACGTACAGAAATGTCAAAATCCGTCCACTTTATATTTTAAGTAGTCTACTAGAGGGTTTCATCACGTTCAAAGAGATACTCAAATAATACCCCCTGTGGTCTCAGATACAACTATTTCGAGGTTGCAAATATTTTTTTCAAAGTATGGTTGAAAAATATTTATGGTTTCTGAGTTCGTCTACACATAGAGAAAGACTCTGTGGGTTTGATTGTTTGGCTTTTAATGGCGTACCTGTAACTTGTTATTCTGTCGTACATCCATTATTTTGTAGAACCCGTGACCCACTTTTATAAGCCAGCACACCGTTCTGAAGGCGTCGTAATATATTCTTTGCAGTCCCTTTCAATGTAAGTAGTACATATAATGCAACTTTTATTGTTAACTTTCTGCTTTTTTTTCTCTCCTGTCATACATATAACAGAATATTTCGGGACGATGTTTCCTTATTTTCAACCTCACTTACATGCATGCGAAGAATAAGAATATGATTTTTGTTACAAATTTAACGTTAGCAGTCTGTCCTACTCTCTTTACACACTGTCACACGATTTGGTAATACTTGTAGTAGCAACCTCCTCGTTTAAAATTATTGCCATCTGTCAAACTAAAATGAGATATGTTGATGTTTCCATAGATTTCGCACGAATGGTTAGCGGAATTTGCCCATGGCAAAACGAACGGCCTGGCTCAAATATTCACCCCATGTTTGCACTGTAAAATAAACACCAGTTTCTCTTAAGGTCTAACAAATGCATAGTTCCGATTACGTTCAAGTTTAGAATAGGTGGGGTAGGTAAATATGTAAGTGCCTAGTTCAGGTAGTTATGTTTTCCGTTGTTTTCCACATGGTCTCTGTGTTATTGGTTTCTTCTCATCAGATGTACAGCTATTACAGATTGGAAGAACAGTTTTATGTGATCTTTTTAAGTTGATGTCAGTTTCTGCATCCACTACTTCTCGTGAGACTTCACAATTTTCGCTATTATAAAAAATTCTCTAATACATGAAAAAAAAGGTTTAGGGTGGGCAGTGAAAAACTAGGCGGGGTCGGGTATCCGGAACCGAACAATTTTTTAGGCCCAATTGCTATAAAGAAATTTTGCTGGCTAGAATTTTCGTCCTTAAAATCTTGCGAATTCCGATGATTAACTTATTGATACGCCCAACATATTTACGACCAAGATGTTTAATGTTATACCCTCGGAGTTTTCAACAATAGAATGTTGACGTCCACTTATAAAAAGGTTGTACGGTGAGCAGTGATCCGAAGCGTGAGACTGGTCATTTTGAGCAATTGTATTCTTTATGGCCGATAACGTCTAGAGATCTTATTCCAAATAGTGTCACTTCCCCTTATATCACAGCATTAGGAAACCTATTGAACGAGTGTATGCATTTATGTGCATCTCTGTGTGCGTGTGTGTGTGCATACATGCTAATTTATTATCGGATTAGTAAGAATTCCAGTTGAGTTTGAAGGGAATCCTATAACATCATACAAACGAACAAACGAAAATGTTTAACGCTTACCGTCAAATCGCAAAAGAATGCCTCCCAGAGTCGGTCTTCTCCCTTTAGGCGGGAAACAAACCAAGAATTCGGCCAAGTATAAGAGATCACCAACTTGTCAATGTTTGTCCATTGAAGACACATATACTCGATGCTTGACAACTCTTCGGAGAATGAGAGTCATACGCGACTTTACAAGTAGTTGTACACCCACCTATGCCCTGGAATAACTCCCACTTTCTCAAGCATGAACAAAAAACTCTCCTAAATTGTTCACGTGTGCACCATTATCTATGACAAAACGGATACAACTATGAAAGCGCACGCCTGTTACCTACTCGATCTGTACTGATTTACACACACCTTTTTTATTGATTCTGTGACGCGAATACCTTTTCATGCAAGTTTTTTTATTCACGACACCAGGTCAGAAACTACAATGATATGAAATCATCAACAAATTAAATAAAAGGACAGTTTGACTAACTCACGTTTTTCTTCTTCAAAAATTGATTTTTGTAACCAACACATGTAGACAGTTTCATGTAGGAACAATTTTCTGATGCCTCAGGGGATAATCCCTAGAAATGTAATCTATGATAATAATAGTTTTCGCTAACAGTGAATATTGGATACATACAGTGGAAAGCCTATAAGATTTTTTGAAGGTTGTAGGCCTACGCTACGACACATCCCTGTACATGTATATCTGAAGGGAGTTTGTATAGGAACAGTTTAGCCGTTCAGTTCATCTTGATATCTGCTATATCGTTAATATACTGTATAAGTCAAAGATTCGATAAAGCAAATGCGAAATAGAAGTAAACCTAAGGTTTATGAAACAACAACAACAACAACAACAACAACAACGACGACAACAACAACAACAACAACAACAACAACAACTAAGTATCAATTCTTGAATTCATTTCCTTAATGGAATCGTCAGTCGTAGTTATCATAACAATTCTATATCTGTGTAATGTGCTTTTAATTTTGGCGTTATTAAAGTGGCACAAGCTGAGTTATAATCACTCAAGTGACATAACTATGTTTATTAAACTGTTGTATAAATGATAATGTCTATGCACACCTTCTATAACATTACTCTCATCGTCTGGCATTATTAGAACAGTTCGATTGCAAGGTATAGATTTACTCCACATTTTTATACGTATGAAAAATTACGTCATCGGATAATTCATAAGGAATATGTTCTTACCAAGTTTGAGTTCAGTCACTTGCAAGTAATGGTTAAGAATGCTTCAATACCTTTTCGATATGCAACAAAAATTAAGCCCCGAAAGCATACAAACTCATCTTGTGTCCCTTTGCCAGTAAGGTAGTCACAAGCTCATATAATGTTTGCCCTCATTTTTACCTCCCGTTAAGGGAGTGTAATGTTATGTTTTTGTCTGTCTGTCTGTCTGTCTGTCTGTCTGTCTGTCTGTCTGTCTGTCTGTCTGTCTGTCTGTCTGTCTGTCTGTCTGTCTGTCTGTCTGTCTGTCTGTCTGTCAGTCAGTCAGTCAGTCAGTCAGTCAGTCAGTCAGTCAGTCAGTCTGTCTGTCTGTCTGTCTGTCTGTCTGTCTGTCTGTCTGTCTGTCTGTCTGTCTGTCTGCCTGCCTGCCTGTCTGTCTGTCTGTCTGTATGTTCGTCCGTCCGTGTATATGTGTGTGTGTGTGTGTGTGTGTGTCTGTGTCTGTCTGTCTGTCTGTCTGTCTGTCTGTCTGTCTGTCTGTCTGTCTGTCCGCCTGTCTGTCTATGGACACGATGTCTCAAAAACTACAGCATCGATTCTGATGAAACTTGCTACACATCTCTCATATACTAATGGCAAGAACTGATTCGATTTTGGTAAACATCCAATGAACATCAATTAGTTATTTGCACAATTAAGTGTTTTTAGTAATTAGGCTATATCTTAGGAACACATACTTCAAATTCAATATAATTTAGGTTACCATGTAGTCCTAATGATTCAGAAATAAAAATAAAGATATACATAATAATAAAAAAGATACACTTTCAAAGCTAATGATCATTGAAGTGAATGTCACAATTGTGATGTGAAGACCTACTAAACTTAAAGTATTTTTCTAAACAGTTCATTGAATATTTGAAATACTAGTACAAGCTTAAGTAAAATGGTGCGTTGCATGAAATTCAACACTACAATCTAAACTGAATTAACTTTCCATTTCACATTATCGGAATAAATAGCTAGGTATTATATCACTGTATGTCTCTGTAATGCTGTTACATACGTGTATGCATTCACAATCAACATATGAGCCATGAATGATGGTTTTATTTCTTTTACCCCCCCCCCTCCTATTTATTTATTTCGAAGCGCGTTCTCATTTAGCCTTTTCACCGAAGATGCTCGGAATATTTAGGAGGCTGTGCCGCTCTTTCATCAGTGTTTGTCACCATACTGTGATGACGTCACTACAATATGATTTGATGTTATGCTGCAGACACTACACAAGTACCGTGTTAGCCTTGAGTCAGGCCTATAGTAGTATGTTCGTGTTGTTTTGTCCTATCTACACCATCATGATGATCAAAAAATCGAGTAAATGGACTTTGTTATTGCATACATGCTGCACAGTACACCCCATAAACATTTTTAAAAACTATGTACAGGCTACTAATAAAATTTTCAAATAACTATCCTATGCCTACCTTCCATTGTTTTCCGTGCCAGTGTGGGTATACAGTATCAATATATAACAAGTACTATAAACAACTTTTTCAAAAATTTACTGAGAGCAAATATTTGAAGAAAAAAATGTCGAGGCGATATTACTACTTACAATAGAGATCTGGGATCAACAGAGGGCGCTGTGACAACCCTGCACGCTTTAATAAAATAGGGCTTCCAAATGTTCCTTTTGACTTTTTTTTTTACAATCCATGATATTTCTTGCATGGATTCTCAGAGACTTCAATATGACTTCTTCATTGATCAATACCAAATACTGAAAACGCCAAACTTCCAGAAATATATATATCAAGTGTGTGCGTCGCCTTGAGCGGTGTGATACCGTCACTTAAAATCGGTAATTCGTCCATAGCAAAACTTAATTTATGTATCGTTCTACGGCGCGGCAGCGTTCACAGTAGTAATTTATGCATCGAAGAAGTCCCAGCCTAGCTGTACTGAGTGAAAAGATGAATTTCATGACATTGTTTATCATTGTTTTCCTTGCAGGTAAGTGTCGAACATCGTCTATTTTCTTCTTTAGGTTGTTTTAACTTCATTGGAGGAACTTGAAGACTGGCGCTGAAGTTTGACGTGCTGTCTTAACTTGCCTTTGTTTGTATATAAAATCTATCTCGCTGATGTTTCGCCCACACGTACACACTTCGTGCTTTACATGTTAAAAACATAGTGGATGGATGAAGGAAGCCGTGAAAGACAGATAGGATTAAATATGGAGTTTCGGTGCACTTTGAGAAAAGTCCGTGAAAAACATACATCTTTGATAGAGCTTTCCTTCGGAAAACTCAAATAACGAGAAAAAAGGAGGCGTTGTTCATCGTGGTGTTCACTGGGTTGTTTTTCCATGGAATTTGATACTTGATACGGCTGATATCTCATTACTGGCACAGCGAGCTGTCAGTAAAATGACCTTTACCTCTCGGCAGGAAAGTGACTGCGATTTTCATTGTATTAAACGAATTTGCTCGGTTTTGGTTTCGCTGTCGTAATAATCTGAGTGTGTCGGCACTAATTTAAGCGAAATTACACTCGTATCTAAAATAACGTTCTCAACTTTTTTAGCCTGAGTTCATGATTCAATGATTGTAAAAACAAAGCTAATCTCAAGTTGAGTCTAGTCTAGTCGTTGGCTTTCAAACTTGGCGACCATTTTCATTAGAAATACTGCAATTTTTTAACTGGAAAGTTTCGTTGTTTGCAGTGTTGTGACATCCTTGACACTATTTACACTTAGTGTCGACAGTCTGACGATAACTTGTCATTATTTTTTTTTATTTTTCCTACCATACTTAAATAGGCATTTATATGAAATTAACATTTTTTTTGTAATTTAAAAACATTTCTCCCTATTTTATTTCATATCTAGGACATTGCTTGGCAATATCAAAACAGTGGCTACCAAACACAAATTATGATAATCCGGTGAACTGGAAGACTGGCAGATTACCTTGCTCTGGGGGTAATATAGTGCTGGGTGCCAGGGTTAGTTTACTGAGTTTTTGATGTAGAGATATGTGGAGAAGGGGGGAAAAAAGAAAGTGAGAGAGAGAGAGAGAGAGAGAGAGATAGATAGATAGATAGATAGAGAGAGAGAGAGAGAGAGAGAGAGAGAGAGAGAGAGAGAGAGAGAGAGAGAGAGAGAGAGAGAGAGAGAGAGAGAGGGAGGGGGTGGGAGGGAACAGACAGACAGATAGGGAGGGAAAGAGATGTGGGATAGACTCATAGAGGGAAGGCAGATAGACATGTGGAATAGAGGGAAGGGGAGGGGAGGCAGACAAACGGGAAGGGAGGGAAAACGGGATGAGTGAGAAAGATACTGTCATTAAATTGTTCAAGTTGTGACTGTTGATGTGTATGTGCATTTATATAACTTGCATGTGTGTGTGTGTGTGTGTGTGTGTGTGTGTGTGTGTGTATGTATGTGTACATATATTAGATACGATTATTATTTGCAATAAAAAACTTTTTTTACTAACTTTTTATCATTTTGCCATGTATTGAGTTACAAACACATACTTGGTCTGTTACTTTACATTCATTTTTCCGGTTGGAAGCTATGATAAAATTGTTTTATAAATTAAAAATCCACAATAAAAACCCAATCCTCATCCATATGGCCACTTTAATGGTACACATGTGCAAGCATCATTTTCATGTTAAGGGTAGGGTATTCCGTAATTAAATGGTGACTTTGAACTTTTTGACTCATATTTCACGCACTACCAAATGAATGAGGTAGATGCACATTGCCATGATGTAGAACAACCATATTTTTTGTTCAATCTTGTTTATCTTGGCATTTGTGTGATGTATATTAGACTTTGGTTACATATACACATTGATCTTGTTTTGCCTGTAGGATGAGTCTGTGTCGGTGTATTTACAATCGAATTCCACTCTCAGAGAATTGGTTCTCCCGAATGATGGCGTGATTGTACTAGGAAATGACATGACCCTGGCCTTCACTGATGAAATCATTGACCCTAGCTGTCAAGGGGAAGGTAAGTGTTTTGAATTATGAAATAAAACGGCACTCTGTACACTGTATACCCCATGGCAACTCTTTCAGTATTTCACCTAACAAAACCAAAGGACATTTGAGAGGGCGAGTACACTCAGTGGCTAATGCTAATAATGAAATAACTTCCCTACAATCAAGGTATTAATTAATTAAGTCAGATCTTCACACCAAATTTTGGTCATTGTCTTATAGGCAGTCTTCCACAAAGTTTCATATAAATCCATCTGTAATGTTTTGAGATATCTTGATAACATATCAGGCAGCCATGGGTGAAAACATAACCTCTGTCCAACTTCTGATGACAAAGGAAAATATCAAGAATGATATAATGTGGTATGATATAATATAGTATAGTATAATATAATGTAATGTAATGTAATATAATATAATGATTTGAAAAATGTTATCCTTCAAGTCTTACTTTTGTGTAACATGATTCATTACACTTTATACAACTCCAAGGGTTCCTGGAAATTACACAACTTGAAACAAAATTAACAGAATGCTTTGATTGATGATGCAACCAACCTTTGTTGTTAAACACTGGGGAAATGATAGTTGTTTCAAAGGAGGCTCTGGTGTAGTGTTCAGCTATCATGGCCTGCACTTCTGGACCAAAAGTCGCCTATAAACAGCACTCCAAGTGGCCAAACTATTAAATCTTTTGTCTTTCTGATAACTGGAATATGGCATATTTGGCAAATGAACTGCATGTTGTGATCAATTGTGTTGATGTATATAACTATTATTTATTTATTTAACCTAATATGCACTTTGAAAATAATCTATTGAAATTTTTAGTTACATTGTTCAACAAAATTGAAATCCATTCTCAGTCACCTACAAATATGTTAAATAGTGGTCAACATTTTATCAAAATTACGCCATTTTTAAATCCAATATGGCTGTCAACCACTGTAGTATTTCAGGTCCAGGGGCAAGCTTTCATATCGCAAGTTTGGAAAGAACTTTGAGTTTCAGGGAAATTGTTAGACTTGTTCAAGTCTCTGGTTTTTTATCACACTTTACTTGAAGAAAATTAACACAATAGTGGGTGGATTTGTTTCAGCGACCCGGTCGATTCCACCTGGGTCACAACCAACTTACGCCGCCATGTGTTCGGGATAGTTCAGTTGACAAATTCAATCAAGTGCCAGCTGAGAGTGTTCACTTATTCAAATATGACATCTCTCGATAGATGTTGTAAAACTTGCACAGCTACTCTAAAATTATATGTCAACTCTCAGCTTCATATACAAGAACACTATTTTGCCAATTTAAGTGTATACACTTTCAGATTACCTTTATCGCCATGTTTGACCGTTTATAACCGACAAAATCAGTCAGGCTATTCAGCGTAATTAAGTGTAAAAAACTGAATCGGTGTACACCGTGATAAACCTGGGAAGTCAATCAAGTCCACCCTGGTGACCAAATGTTCTTATTATCCAAAGAGATTCACAAGCAGGGTAACATAATATAAACAAATAATGAATTTAAAACATTTGAAGGTTGCGAGACAAAAAAAAAGAGAAAAAGTTTCCCAAGAGACTGGCACTAGTCTAGGAAATTGGTCCCCATACTGTGCTTTGTTGTTGCCTGTCAAAACTCTAAATGGCTCAAAAATTGATAGAGATATAATGTAACTTGACTTTTAACAGATTCAGAATTCATTGGTGGTAGTGCAAAGGATTGGTTTAAACCCCAACATTGGAAATCTATTGATGAAACTGTGGTACCTGAGACTGAGTTAGTACCCTGTGTATATGACGATGTTATCTTTCCAAAAGGCAGCGAGTTCCATGTCAAAGTGGATATGGAGGTGTCTGTCAAGTCCTTGGCCTTCAATGGAAGGGTGTGTATTTTTTAGCTCCGCTGTCAGCGAAAGCTGAAAGCGTAGCTTTAGGTATAGGTGGGTATTGAGGTATAGAGAGTAGAGTGAATCATAGGTGTCCGTCAAACTTTTATATTTTTACTATCTACTCCATAAGTGACAGTCGGAATTCTTCGATATTTGGTGTGCATGTTCCCTGGGGGGAGGCTATTCAGATTTGTTCATGCCAAGTTGATCTGTGCCATTTTCAATTTTTTATGATTTTTTTTCATAAAATGTCATTTTCATCAACTCCTTGAAAACCTCTTATTAGATTGCTTTGATATCTGGCGTGTTGATGCGCAGGGGGTAGCTTACTCAGATTTGTTAATTTCAAGTCAGCACATCCTCATTTTTATTTTTTATGATTTTTTTTTTGTAATTTGAAAAAAAAATGAATATGTTAATGAGCATAATGACCGACGCCATATTGGAAATCAGTCGACGAGACTTTAAGTAAACTGCCACTTTTCAAAAGACACTATTGACGTCAAACAAGCAATGTAATATGTGCTATAGTCATAATTCTACGCATTGGGCGCCCAAATGACAAGCGTTTGTTCGAAACAGGGTTGTAAACTTCAAATCCAATTCTGCACCCTTCTACATTATCAGCCAATCCGCAACATCCTCATTTGCATACTCTATCCTGATTCGACCAGAAGCTGAAGGTGACCTCATTCGACCGAGCGATTTTCCACAGCAAGTATCTTGAGTATCAACACAGGACGTTCTTAGTACTCACTAAAATCACACTTCAGACCCACTATAAAAGTGTGATGTTTTCAGATAACATGTAACTTGTGGTTAATTCTATATTGTCGTGCAATTTGGAATGACAGTGAACCAGAATTCAGACAACTTGCGTAAGGAAGGGCATGCCAGGCATGCGGCCGCGGTTGAAGTTTAAATATGGCCGACAGTTCACATGTAAAGTTAAACGACATGAACGTGTCTTGCCTTTCCAAAATGCAAATATTTGGCAAGTAAAAATAATTAAAATAATTACAACTTTAATTTGGCTTCAGACTTTGCATTAGGTTTTGCGTATCTTTCCCCGTTTTACATGTAAATCCGAAAAGGTTCTCTCTCATCATGTCATCAGTGTCAGTGATCATACCGCGCGGGGTAGTCCTCGGGTGCACGAGTCTGTATTACTGACTTGACTCTAAACACCGGAGGGGGAGGGACAATTGTCAGAATCGAGTCCCGAATTCCTCCGTATGCAAGCAGGACTACGTGCGGGGCTGCTTTGAGTACGAGCGAAGTGAGGCATGTTGAGGTACTTTGTTGAGAATTATAAATATTGCGAAATGTCAAGTACAAGGTTTAAATACAATGGAATGATGAAAAAAATGGCAGAGTCTGCTGACAGGCGCCGGTCACAAAAAACACTCTGAATTAAAATATCAGACGATGTACATGCATGTATTAATCGCCGACAATCCACCCGTATGCACGAGGGACTAACCCGGAAGCAAGTCGTTGTCAGCCATACGTTACAGTGGTAACATCGTCCGAGAAATCGCTGCGTTCAGAGTGTCACTGTCATTATTCACAGAATTGTTGTTTTCGAGTGAAAACCCGTCTTGAATTGTATAACTCTAACAAATGAAGACATGTCAAGTTATATTTTGAAAGTTGTATCGCTAGTTTGAGACGATTTTCTCACGTACTATAGTACTATCGAGGCTTACTTGGAAGTAGTAGGACCTTCCAGTTCATCGGGAAGTTTAGCCAGTCCGATAATTCTTTCTGGTTTAGTTTACAACACTTTTGATCACGCAGATTTTGTTGTTGTGATGAAAAGAAATTAAAAAAAGATCATTTCAACCATTTCGTTGTGTTTTCTTTGTGAAAGGTAACCGAACATGAACGAGTGTTACCACTGTAACGTATGGCTGAGAATGACTCTCTTCCGGGTACTTGAGATTGTCGCCGTACGGAAACTAAGATGGCGATTAATACATTTCTTCCCTATATATATCTACCACAACTAGAACAAGTTGAATGTTGTTGACTTTGTAAATTTGTTAGAAAATTGAAATTCAAATTGCCTCAAAATTATTTTAGATCCCTAGTTTATTTCATTCTTCATTAAAATTTTCCAGGGTTACAGCTGTAAGACACTGGAATTACTTATAGCCAACCTCAAAATCCTCTTTTTTTCTTTTTCTTGTGTGCATTTCCCAGTCATTTTTTTCTGAGATTTTGTGCAATTTTTCATAACAGTAGATTTTTGTTATAAAATGGTGACTATGGTATAAAAGTACAATACATTACCAACTTCTGTGTAAAATGTGTTTTATAGTGAGACATCATATGAAACCACTAACCACTTTATTGCATCGCTAAAACAAAACTGCATAGTGACTCGAAGAGCTGAAGACCTGAACCACTTCTACATGTCACCAAAATAAAAAATTAAATTAAAAAAAAAACAGCGGAGCTATTCTGACCGATAGGTCGCTTGTTTTATGACATAGCTTTGTTTGGAGAAGGGAAGAAAGTTATCCACATTATGTGCATGTGTGTTTTTTCAGCCCCTATCACGTGAAGTTATTATCTTCATCTTTATGTCATGATCTTTGTAATATCAACCAAATGGCGACTATATTAGTTTTCAAAATTCAGAATATGAACTAGTAAGTTGAACATTGGAGTGGCAGGGTGGGGGAGGGGGGGGGGTAGTGGTCATGTCTTTAATGAAAATCTGTTTTGTACTACATTGCTCTGTTCAAAGAAAGTGATTGATTTCTGTATCATAACATCATGTACCGTACATTCATATTGTGGAATGTGTCTGTTTGGGTTTGCTTAGTTCAAGTTTAATACATTGCTGGTGACATAGTCACTGCAGTACAAGAAATGCATATTTTACATAGTCTATGTTGTTGAGACTTTTCATTCTTCTATTGCTGCTCAGGATTACACATCAACCAAGTCGTTTCAATTGTTTCTGCAAAGTACATCTGGCAAGGACCAATTTACAACTGGTAACTCGGCAGCCATACCACAGATATATATTGAGGAAACGACCTGTACTGATGCTACTGGCTGTCCCTGTGGTAATGATCATCCAAAGGTAACATATACATATCTAATGTATGTCTTTAGGGTTATCAGTTCCTGGAGAATAACACCATCTATGAAAGTGGAAGGTAGAATCTGCAGATTCTTCACAGGTTCTTTCAGTAGGTTATCAAATGCAATATCTCCAATAATTGTTGTGTTCGTTGTGATTTTGAGGGTATTTCTTCTGTTTTTGTGGGTTTTTTTCATTCCCGAAAAAGTGATCCAGATGTCAGCATACTACCCATTTCAAAATGCTGCATGCATTGCTACTTTTGCCAATTTGACGGGATTGGGTTACCTCTGAACATTTCTTGGGTCTTGAACACGCCATGATTAATATTGGAAATATCCGATTTTTTTTGGCAGGTAAGGCGTAATTTAGCAGAAAAATCTTTGCCATTCAGATCTAAATTGCTTCCGTCTATTTGCATTACAAGAATTGTAGCGTTTACTTCAAGGTAAACATTGAAAACGAACAAAAGCACAAAGACAAAAAACCCTCAAAATCACAACAAACACTACAATTATTGCAGCTACAGATTCAAAGTGTGCTATCAAAGAATAGAGAAGTTATAATGTATAGAACTACATTACTAAGTTCATCAGATCTAATAGACCCATTGGTATAATAACACTTGATATTGGAATGCAGAAGTAGTATATACAAAACTGCTTCCTTTGAGCATGCATCAGGTAGTCTGAGCTCTCTATCTTTTTCTGATGAAATAACAGCATCTTTAAACATAACGTGTCTTCAGTCTTGGTAAACTTGTCTTTGTAGAAATTGTAAGTTATGTTGCAATATTTGTCTTACACCATATTTCACTGTTCTGTACTTCAATCATTACTTATGATAGGATAAAGTAATAATGAAATTATTTTGGTGCACTTAATAATTGACACAGGATTTGGTGTTAAAGGGGAACACCAGTCCAGTAAATAAACGTATTTTCATGAACTTTTGATTCTGGACAGTAATATCATGATTTCACATCACGTAAGTTTCACTCGGTTGCCAAGAAAAACCAATTTTGAAATTGACATTTTTTCACCACTATTGATCTTTCAGTTGTACATTGTTGATTCATTGGTCTTAGTAGACATGAATATTCATAAAAATGCACACTGAATATTCATGACTTTATCTCAAGGAAATAATCACTAAGAAGTCATGAATATTCAGTGTGTAATCTAATGAATATTCAACAGTAAGGGGTTCCACAGAGGTGAAAAATAGTTTCAATTTGGTCTTTCTTGGCACCCAAGTGAAATTTAAGAAAAATTTATGTGGTGATGTGAAATCATGAAGTGAAACTCCAGAACCTACAGTTTATGAATATACTTTTATTTCCTGGAGTGGTGTTACCCTTTAATGAATTCTTCCCACAAAATTAAACAAACTCTGACACCATATTTTTTACTTTTATATCCTGTAATGTAATTTGATCCTTTTTGGTGCTATCTGCTAGATGTTAGAAAAGATATGTGGTGTCACAAGTTGTTACAGTGTCATGTGTAAAGATGCAGTCACTCCGGTTGGTGGTTGCTGTCCCAAATGTGGTGAGTAGATTTTCACATCACTTCTCTGTGGGCATTTTCTATATCAAGTGAGATGTCTTTTTTCTGTATTAAAAGAGATTTCAAAGAACAAACAGGATAGTCTTGATTATGTCAACATTTTGGAAAAAGCTGAGAAAGCATCAAAGGTGATCCACATCCCTTATTCATCTAGACAAATATAAGAGATAGTGACTGTTGTGTCTTTTGATGGTCATTCTGTCACACCTGGATAATATAATGCCATACTTATGTACATTGTGTTTGATATATTTAGATATTATTGCCCAATATTTTCCTTTGTTCAGCCAACAGAAGTACAAGTGACCTACGGGGTCTTGTCATTATGAGTCAAAAAAGACTTGTAGTGGCAAAACCTTTAGGTCACTGAGGAGTATTTTGTGGCTGAATGAAGACAAATTTTGGGAAATATGATCATGCCTTTGTAAGATTAATGTGTGAAAAATTGAGAAAAAATAATGATGTAGATCATAGATGTATGTTGTTGTGACACAGACCAACCAGGGTGTCATCACTTTGTTGTGTATTATTACCTAGGTGGCATTCTTACTCTGGAATACAACAAGGATACGTTTGTCCTAGACAGATTGAAGAAAATGGTGAAAGAAAAATATTCCACCCAGGTATGTCTCTCTCTCTCTCTCTCCCCCCCCCCCCCCCCTCCTTCCTAGTGTTTTATTTCACTCACTAGACTTTTTTATAGGGGGGTGCTCAGTACTATGGATTTGTCACTTATGAGGCCCTGGGATATAAAAGTACATGTAATTATCATTGCGTAGTCTTGTAGGCTTTGTTATTCCTGTCTTCTAAATAGAATTCTATTCTCTAAACACATCATACAAATAAACATTTGATTTCAAATGAAAACCTTTAATCCATGAGCTACATTTGATATATTACTTGTCAATAAATCAAGAATAATGATAAATCAATCATCATGTAGTAATGGTTTTCTAGCATGAGGTAAAATGTTCTTACAGGTACCAAGAGTTAGCCATGTTGAACAGATGTTACATTACCATAGAAACACAGTTGGTCGAACAGAAAACATGTCTGAAACATGCAATATTTGAGATGAAATTGATTTCCTCGGACAGTTTCTAAATGAAATCACAAGTAGATTAGTAGATAAAGCCAAATTTAAATTCGAAGGACTTGTATGTCATTAAAACTCCAATGCTGATGATGTTTTGTTATTAGATATTATTCCCCAATATTTTTTTCTTTTGTTCAGCTGAGGAAAATATGAGTGACTTAAGGGGCCCTTGTCACTACAAGTCACTAGACTCATAGAGACAAGCCCCTTAGGTGACAAGTATTTTCCGGCTGAATGAAGTTAAATATTGGGAAATAATATAAAAATTATACCTCCTTAAGCATAATTTATGAAAAATCTGTAAAAATAATGGAAATTTGGAACGTTTTGACTCGTATCTCGAGCACCACAAAACCAGTGACATAGACATGACTTGTCCTGGTATAGAACGACCAGTGTTTATAATCCATTCAATGACAATAACTTGACTTGAGTATGGTATAATATATGTGATATTTCTTTGTAATTGACAACCTTAGGCGGAATACAGTCTTGTATTATCATCAGTCTCCAAAACGAAGGAGGACAAAATTCAGGTGGTCTGTGTTGATCATTCTGATGGACGTACAGCTGTTGCCATGACGAAAGCTCTAAATAATTACATCACTCATAGTAAGTTGTAGAATTACGATCTAATGACATAGTCCACACCACTTGCTATTTATGGTGAAGATTCATCTTTGCGGCTGTGACTTTGTAAAAACACCACGACTTCACATCTCTGTAGAAGACCTGCAGACTCTCTTTTAAAGCTAGGTTTGCATTGGATCATTTTGGTGCACTACAAAATTTAAAAAAATGTCATTTATTTGATACTTCTGTCAATTTATACAAGGAGACACTTGATATATAAGACAAATGTCAACCAACATGACTTTCCTGTGAACATGAATTGAAACTACAATACTCCGCCTATGATTATTTGGAAAATGTAACCTCTAGTTCTGTCTACTTCGGTGAAAATTTCAAAACTTCACGGTAGAGTGAAAGACATGAAGTAACATTATCTGTATATTTGATAATAACTGATTAGTACCAACCTATTTGAATACTAATATTAACTAATAATATTTTTGTTATAGATATGGCATATTTTGGAATAACTAATATCACTGCTTCAACCTCTGGAAAAAGTACTGCTGGTCATCTCATAGGTATGTAAATAAATACAGTTTTCTAATGAGCACCCTGGTCGGCTTAAAAAAGAAAGTAATATATGACAGATCAGCAGTATGTATTTTCAATGTACTGTATATCCTGTATCCTTTTAAAAATGTGGTGTAATCATCATTAAGGTGGTTTTATGGTGTGAAAAAAAGGCTCAGTATATTAAACCTATCAAATCTTATTCGGTACCTGCAGAGATTTGATCATCTCATTAAAGTAAATGACTGCTTGCAGTAAAAAAAAAAAAAAAAGTCCAGCCTGCTACTTATTCATGATTGGCTGACACCCTGAGTTTACCTTTGCAAACCAAGTGAAGCAAACTTATAATATCATCATGACCTTGATGCACTCAGCTGACAAAAGTAGTGTTTATGTAAGGATAATGTACAAATCATTATTGTACAATAGTTGGCATAACAACAATCTTACAAAACTGCATGTATGAATTTTGATGTATAAGTGAAAGTCACTATAACAGATTTTTGATATTACAGAAGTTGTCTGAAAATTGACAAGGAAATGGCACAGATATCGATAATCACTAAAACCACAAAGATGATGATTTGTAGATATAAGTAATTAACTTTACCTATGAATTGTCTCTTACTATCTTTAGGAGGTGGCAATGTGAATTATGGGATGATAGTAGGAATCATTATTGCTATCGTCATCGCTATAGTGATCTGTGCCATTTGTACATTACTCTACAAGAGAGGGTAAGTGTTCAGTTGTCTTGTATACTTTAGTAACAGCAACCAAAGCTGATAATGAACTATACAGAGATGACACTCGATTAGTTTTAACTAAGTTAACAAGCCAAGAGTAGATATAACTTATCCAGAGTTCAAACTAAGTTAACGAGAGTTGATACTAATTAAGTTATATGAAGTCAATCATTATCCAAAATTGATTTCTTTGCATCTATATTTCAGAGATTAAAAAATTGTACTGGGTTTTTAATTTTCTTTGAATGCACTTTGCTAAACTGTGTATGATATGAAAACATTCAAACCGAATTGTATTCTGTTGTTTTTATGCAGCATATTTTACAAAAAGGAATCCCCACTGTCACTTGACATGGAGTTGGATATTGCTGAGTACTCCAACCGTGCCATTGCACCTCACATATCCATGTCTTCCTTTGATAATCCGATGTATGATGTCGCTCCTATTATTGAGGTAAGTTCTGTTGAAAGTCACCACCTGGCAGTGTTAAAAATGTTTTAACCCCCCTTCCCCCACTTCTGACTATGACTGAAAGGGGCTATTACAATGGGTTCTGTTCATCTATCTATCCGTCTGTACACATTCATATCTCTGGCATGCAACAGCCAATTTCTTTCAAACCTGCCACAAAGGTGACATGCTATAGTTATCAAAGAGGCATTGTTGTAAACCTCGAAATTTTCGTCAAAGACTTGTTTTTGTTCATTTTGCTGGAAAACAAAAACGCAAAAATAAGTAGTGATGAAAATGCCTTCTTATAAATGAACATGATGTACTAGTCTGGTAATTAGTAAAAATTAGTCTTTGAGAACTAGCTGAAGAAGACTTTAAAATCTCAAAATTTTCTAGTAGTGAAAATATCTAGGTTTACAGTATCTTGATTATGAAGAAAGTAGATTTTTAGAAAATGGATCAATTTAATTCTTGTTATATTAAACAGAATGTTCACTACTACAGTAGTGTATTGCAATGAAACTAGTTATTTCTGTATTTTTACACACATCTACATCTTATTCCAGAAAAAGTTCATTCCATGTAAAATGTCAATAAAAGGTAAAATATGAACAAAGGTAGCTAAAGACACCATTAAAAGCAAAATAAATGACAATTCTTAATATATAATATAAACTTACCATGTTTGGTTTCAGTGATACAACCATGAATCATGACTAAAAATGTCTAGTGTAAGATGTGATGCTATGCAAATTGCTGTGATTGAAATTTAATGACAATAACTTTTTATGCAGTGTCTATTCCCAGGCGCCATATTGTGCGCCGTATGCAAGATATTGAGAGTCTTACATGGATATAATAACATAACTTATCAAACATGTGATAAAGTTACATTTGTACAAACACATTATCTCTCAAATTTTCTGTTTTTTGTGTTTTTGCAGACACCAGAAAAATTCAATTTCTTAAACTTTTATTTTCATTGTGTTTTTTTCAAAAAGTGTATGTTTCGCAAATATCATTGTTTTTGTGTTTTTCAGGACTTTTTTTCAAAAAGTATACATTTCTTGTGAAATTTCATTGTTTTTGTTTTCCGTGACTTTTTCGAAAAGTGTACATTTCACAGATTTCACTGTTTTTGTGTTCTTCAGTACTTTTTCCAAAAAGTGTACATTTCTCAGATGTCATTGATTTGTGTTTTTCAGGACTTTTTCAAAAAGTGTACATTTCTCAATTTCATCATTATTTTTTCTAAAAGTTTCCTTTCCTTTGTCAGACTCAAATTTCACCATTGCTTGTATTTTTCAGACACCAGATAGTGACACCAAGTACAACCCAATGTTCTCTCCGACTGAAGTGGCTGAGGAAAATGATGGAACTCTGAGAGGTTTCAGCAACCCAGTTGACATTGAGTCGTCTTTTGATGTGCCACTGGATGACTCTGATATCAAGAAGATCATATGTGATGAGAGTGAAGCTTAAATTTTTGACAACTTGATCAGTCTTTATTTTGATATGTCAAATATTATCCACGGCAACAAGTGATGCTGAGTATCGATCATTACGTTTTAGAACTGAAAACCGCAGATTTTAACGACTGTATTCTAGTATTTTAGTGGTATTTGAACAGACTGGAAGTTCATGTTGTTCGACAGAGTCAAGTTTTTTTAATGTTGAACATTTGTTTAAGATTTTATATTCAGAGTTTTAGACATATTTGTTTAGGGACCATATATGGACTATAGACAGCCAAATTTGTACAATAATTCCAATAGACATGACAATGTGATTTAGGAAGTTCAACATTATCAGTAAGTCATCAATGTTTTAAAACTACACTAGCTGTAATTGGTGCATTATTTCTTTCAGTGATCAGACTACCAATAATACATATTCACTGAAAATTGTTAAAATACTGATATCTAAACGTTACACCATGCACAAGCCAAGTTGAACAAAATATATGGAATATATAATCTGGCCGTTCTACATCAGTCACGACAACACGTATCTATGTCAAGACAACACATGTCTATGTCATTGGTTCTGCTGCGTTCGAAACAAGAATCAAAGTGTTCAAAATTGCCATTACTTTCCCAGAATTTTCTTTGATATTGCTGCCACTGGTATAATCGCCAATATTTTTCTTCATTCAGTTGGAAAATACTCGTGATCTAAAGGTTGACAAAGACCCCTTAGGTGACTGATATTTTCCTTGGCTGAACACAAAGAAAAATATTGAGGAATAACATCTAATTACATGATAATTAGTAAAATAGAGATCAATTGTATCCATAAGAAGTATGTTTGCATTGGGGTGCTGATTTTAGGGTGTGGACCCATCAATTTGGTTGAATTTTATTGCATCACATAATGTGTACAGCTACACACATACAAACAAAAGCACTGGGCACTTGCCCATGTGAGGGCGCTAACCTGAGTAAGTACGGTATGTTTATCCACATGTAATTTCATAGTACTGACATACCTGTTGCAGCTAGTGTCATGTTAACAAAATGTTCTTTTAAATCATTACTGTACTTTACTGTTGAGTAGTATTTACCACTGTATAACTACGAGCGAACACAGAAAACCTCTTTTTGTATTTTACAGTCGTGATAGTATTCACACCTGTCGTTCAGTATCAGCTAAGATATATGGTTCTCTTGTTCTTTATTGATACAATCTGCATTAGAAATTTGGAATTGTATGCACGAGATGATCATATCAACATCAGGCTGTGACTTTTATCCGAATGTCAGTCTAAGAAATTCTTTTCTAAGAAATTCTGCTGTCAGGTTCAAATCTAGTCAGAAATGTCAACCTTTTTTTTGTACGCATTTTCTGGCAAATATACAAAATATTAACTGTCAATAAACGGATGAGAATGAAGCAGTATATTACCTATTTGTGTTTCTATGCATGGATTGTACTTTGAGAGAATAAAATGGATTTGTCATTCTGTCCTAGCAACGTGCCTTTTACATGACTGAAACTGAGAAAAAATGACTGTTCAATACCTTGTTACTTTGGATTCGCCTTGAGTTTGATCTCTAATGTCAAAGTGAAGCTGTGTGTTGCAGATAAACAAAACTTTGGAACATTGTGGACTGAAATTTAAGAATTTTTTTTAATCAGAATTTGTTCAAGTTCCAAAGGAAAGGAATCATTCAAGTGAATGTGCTTCAGGTATGTTCAAATTTCTGATATTGGTGATATTAGTGAAATGTAATTATATACCCTATTTCAACTCTAGACTAACAATAATACAGACTCAACAAACACAGCAGGGTCCTTTGCCCAATCACATTGAAAACTGATAAGCTTTGCTATTCTAGTATTCTTTCACAGTGCAGTAAAAACAGGCTTCTATTAAAAGAAAACATTACACATTGACTTGATGATTTTAATGTCTGCAATTGTTTATTTTCTAACTGATATCAACATATCAACTTGACTACTTCTACATCCCCACTTTGCATGGTACCTATCTAATTGTTCCTTTTGAATAAGAAGTTGTCCGAAGGTGTGTATTAAATGTCATGTTACATGAGTGAAACACCATAGCAACATCATTTTAGCTGTACTTTCTAAAAATCATCATATTCATGATATTCTCAAGATATTCCAAATATATAAAATTTGTAATATACCATTTCATATTTGGCAGGAATTCAATTTGAAAGTCACTTCTTACAAAAACTTGACATTTTGCTAACGGCCATATGGATCAGAGATGGTTAATTTATAAAACTATTGTGTTTTATATCTTTAAAAAAAGTGAAACAAAAATAAACAAATTTAAACCATTTCTGTAACTCGGTAAATCACACAAAAAAGAATTTGCTAAAATTTGTCTTGTACATATTAAAGTGACCATATGGCTGAAAATTGGCTATTTTTGTGGGAATTTTTAATTTATAAATCAACTATCTGCTACGTTTTTCTACTCGAAATAAAATGTGAAAGAACATATATCATCATGTCCTTGATTGTAACACAACAGATTGCAAAACATTGAAAAATATGTAAAATGTTTGTTATTGTATATACAATAACAAACTTTTTACTAACATTTTAATTTTTTGCAATTCACTGAATTACAAACATAAAATTCATGTTGTAAGTTCTTTTACATTGTATTTCCAAGTAGAAAAATATAGTAATGTTGTTATATAAATTAAAAATCTCACATAAATATCCATTTTTCATCCATAGGACCACTTTGAAGGAAGTGATATGCAAATGATAGCTACATATATATATATGCAATGTATTTTATTGTCACCAAAATAGGCAATCCTGTGTGCAAAGTGAAACATTTTTTTAAAAACCCACCATTAGTCACTATGTCATGTCCTGTCTGTGCATGCATCTGTCACTTTTCCATATATTGAAATATTGATCACCGTGCATTGTAACTTAGTGAGCTGTAGCTGTGCAGCGAAATTAAACAGAATCGGAATGCAGGGGCCGGGCCATGCAGGGCCATGGCATAAAATTGATTATAGCGCCCTCTACAACCCCCTGTATTTGAATACAAGAAATCCCACATAAAAGCACTAACAGACGCCATATTAGTCCAACTGGCAAGAAGGAAATTTCTGTGCGCCTGTGGCATCTAAAAATACTATAACATGTGAGTATACCAGTAGTAGCTAACGTAAAACAAGTTTTCTGGCGTTATCACAGCTCTCTAGAACACTAACTCAACGAAGCATAGATTATAATTCAAGCTTTTCCAAGGCTTTCTGCGTCCTGCGATTTCACTCGCTCGTGCTCAATCAATGTGACGCGTAGCACCAGCTCTTTAACGAGCACATGTATTTTTCATCACAGTTTTGTCTAATAATTGCATAGAGTGTCTTATTCCTTCAACTTGTTTATATGCATTTTCACATTATAATCACGCGTCAATCAAAATATGAAGATGAGAGGGAAAAAAAACAATTTTAAAACAGACGCTCGTACCTGCCCCCGATGCAGTGATGCGAAACAGAACCACACAAAATGTCGGCGAGAGCGCGGGAACATCACGTTTACGTTCAATTTTTCCAAACGTTTACCTTGCAAACATACGTTAATGAAATAACGTGAACAAGAGCGTCTTCGTAAAGGGTACTCTTTCATTTTTCGAGAACGAGATGATTTCTCGTGTGCAGCATTTACCACAAATGTATCATAATTTATATGGACACATTTTGAAGTTTGGATAAAACTCGCATTTGCGTAGTTGACGTGTTACTGTTAGCAGGGTTTTAAACGTCTTAATTGTAAAACTTGAGTAACCAAATGCATGTTTTATGTGTTTAGAGGGAGAGGTTTATAGATTTGTATTAATGTAAATTTCTTGTCTTTGGCAGAGCATTGAATGCTTTGTGGCATTCATATGCAAATTAGCTATATTTTCACAGTGACCCTGTGCATTCATGCAAATCCCAACAAGTTAATATTTTTATCCACCATTGAACAATTCTGCTCAGTCTTCGTTTCTTCAATAATTCTGAAAATATTTATTAACAATATGCATAATCTACCTGTTCGTTTCTTCAATAATTCTGAAAATATAAGTTAACAATACGCATAATCTACCTGTGTAATCATACCTTTATCACTAACTGAAAGTGCTGGAAGCTGTATTCTATGTTAATCATTGTACCATACAGTGATGCACACGTCAAGAACATCTGTAATATTGTTAAGATTTCTGTTTGCTGTTTCTCATAACCTAGAGCAAGGGTGGGTCAGAAAACTTGCGACAACTCTTTCTCTTCGTTTGTAAGCTCAGATATTGTTCATCTGTGTATACGTAAAAAAAACCTAACCAATAATGCCTCGCTTGAAATTTGGGTAAGAAAGAATATCTCTGTTTCAAAAGTCTGGGTGTATTTTTACTCCTGAACAAGAGTGTGTGTGACCTTTTATTCAATGTGCTACATTTTCTCCTTCACAGCATGGGTACTAGAATATATATTGGAAGGCTCAGCTACCAAGCCAGAGAAAAGGATGTGGAGAGATTTTTCCGTGGATTTGGTCGCTTACGAGAAGTTAACTTGAAGAATGGGTTTGGCTTTGTTGTAAGTTGATGGACATGTTTTTCCATTGCGTTCTTTTGCCATATTAGTGGCCAGATGTTCGGTGTTATACTTCGGTTGTACAGCACTTCATTTGAGTCTGTCATCTCTCAATAGTTTACATGCATCTGCTGAAAGCTATAATTTACAAAGTAACAACATTGTATCTCGTATAGGAATTTGATGATCCTCGTGATGCTGATGATGCAGTATATGAATTAAACGGCAAGGAATTGTGTAATGAAAGGTTGGTTACTTTGTGTGGTTTCTGTTTTTAGTCCCCAGAGGGGACTTATACATTGGGTTCTGTGTGTGTGTGTGTGTGTGTGTGTGTGTACATTCACCCTCATATCTCTGGCATGCACCAACCTATTTCATGCTAATCTGTCATAAAGGTAACATACTATGTGAAACATGCACGTCACCTTGTCTTACGACAATCTTTTGTCACTTTGTAAAATGTTTCTTTCTTAGCATGATGAATGAAAAGGTAGCCTCATAACTAGACCACCTATGCTTTACAGAGAGGTAATATAAGCTAAGATAATTTATATCATGCATCATTTTGTAAGACATTTTCATTGTGGATTTGGGTTTATGATGAGAGTTAGCCTCACAACTTAACTCTCTAGACATTACATCAAAGTAAATTGCTGTCCTTTCTCATCAGGGTAATAATTGAACATGCAAGGGGACCAATCAGGAGGGAATACAGGGAACGCGACAGGTATGATTCTCGTGACAGTCGTCCCCCATACCGACGAAGAGGTGGTGTTGATAAGTAAGTTTTAATAGAATTTTAACAATGCTTTCTAGATTATGCTAGTGTTGACATTGTTGTAAGAAGTACTACTAACATAAAAAGTCTACAATATCCGTGTCCATTGTGATATTACTATAAATTGTGGCCAGATTTAAAGTGTTGTAATGTTTGCATGTATTATCTACTTTTCAATATATTGTTGTTAATGTTAGTGGGTTGTGCCTATTTTTCCCTAGTCATTTTACGTGTGTGTGTGTCACTACATTGTTACAATCATTATGAAGGAGAAACTAATGCTCAATTTCCTTGCATACAGAGTTTTCCACCCTAGCAGAAACTCGGGCTTTCACACTTTGTATGTGCCTAAAGCAAGCATTGATGACTCTAGTTTGTGATGTAGATGCAGTGTAAGGTTTTGAAAAAACTACAAAGAATTTAGTCCGAAAATATTGGATGGAATATTGTAACAAATGGAATAACACTGTTGTAAATAGTTTTTAGTAAATACATTTAAGAAAAAAATTTGTGTCTGCAATCTGGTAGTATTGTTTCATATGATGTTTTGGTTCTTTATTCTTTGTTGACTCAGGTATGGACCCCCAACCCGCACCGAGAACCGGCTGATCGTGGACAACCTATCAAGTAGATGTAGTTGGCAGGTAAGGTTTAGAAATATGGTGAAGTAGCGTTGCATCAGAGTGAATTCTCAAGACCAATTCAAGTCGGCCAAGAAAAAATTTGGCAATTGATAGACTTTGTCGCTGCTGAGTTTGTGTGTTTGTTCGTTCCTTTGTGTGTGTCTGAGATTCGTTTTGAATTCATGTCGGATGTGTGTCCTGGTCAGATGGATATGTTCGAGTTTAAGTTCCAAGGTTTTCAGAACGAGTGTGTGACATTTTCAGCAGACAAAGTCTATCGTGTCTTTTTTATATTTGGATACAAGAAAATTCCATCACCTAAAAGACTTGAACTGGTCTGTCTATGCCCGTTACCTACTGACCATGCAATTTGTTATCCTCTTTATAGTTAATGCTGCCTTACTGAGCGGTGTCTGAGGGTCTCTCAGGGTCTGTGTCTCAGGGACTGTCTCTTTAGTGGCTATGAGCTTGCGCACACACTCCCCCCACAGAGGAGGTGATAAAGGTTAAGACTAGGCTGGTTGGCTGAGAGCATCCATGAATTTTCTCCTCATCACCCATCCACCAGTTGTTAGAATGAAGACTAAATTGCCTGTGCTTGCCAGAGAGAAAGAGGGAGAGGTTCCACAGTGATGGAAAAATCTATTTCGCCAACATGCAGTTTGCCTTCTCTTTAGGCCAGTTGCATTCCTTTCATCCAGGCATCTGAATCACATTTGGCAACCTCTTCACACAAAAAAAATTTATATTTCAAAATCCGAAGTCAAATTGGTCGAGGGCTTACCGAGCTATTAGCTGTTGTGCTGTGATGGGCAGCAAGTTATAAAAGAGTTACCCTATCCAGCTGAAAGAGGAGGGCTGGTAGAAAAGAGTCCCCCCGATGTTGAATACAGTAGCAAGCCATACCCATCCATCTCCCAGCCGGGTTTACGGTACTGAAGTGCCAAAGGTCCGATCTGATCAGTCAGTCAGGGTATGGTCCAATCTCATGAATTCGATGTGTATCACATCATCGTACAAAAAAAGGTAATTAAGTCATCATGATTTGTGTCTCTTCCTGACCATTCTTGTTGTTGGGCTCAAAGCATAAAATATAGTTTCTGATTGCTGAAATTCACAAATTTCTTAGTAACAGTTGGTAGCTTTAGAATATACGATGTTTGAATTGTGAATAACGAGTCTTGTTGAACTGATTCTGATTAAAAGTTATGAGCCCATTATGACAAGATTGTAATGGATTTGTCACTATGGACATTGCTGTAGTTCACATTGGCCACTCAAGTGTTCACCAGAGGAGGCAACGGCGAAGGGGTGCAGCAATGGACCAGGAAGCAGATGAAGATCCAGTGGCAGCTTCTTGTACATTTCTCATTCCCAATAAAGTTATAAGTATTCAAAGTGTGGTTATTTTTTACCCTTTGTTTCTTTCCACAAAGTGTGTCCGCAGCTTCTCGTAAGCAGTGTTAGTTTGCTTATGGTTAATTTTGATTTTGTGTAAAGTTGTACAGCATCAAGAGGAGCAGTGCAGGAATTTGTCTCGGTATCAGACCCGTCTAATATTGTCATTGGTATATTTTTTAGGACCTCAAAGACTACATGAGGCAAGCTGGTGAAGTTACATTTGCAGATGCCCACAAGCAACATAAAAATGAAGGGTAAGTATCATCTGTCTCTATCTATGCATTTGTTCAGGAAAGGGGTCATTAACTTTTACCCTGGGACAGTACAATATAGTTACTTTGGAACTGTAAATTGGAAATGAATGCTATTTTTCGATCCATCTACTATGGACCTTGAGGTCTGTAGTAGACGAGTTGAAACGTCACATTCGTTTCCAATTTACCATTCCAAAGTAACTATATTGTACTGTCCTATTGATTCTTGGAACCATGAACAATATATTCTTCAACTTTCTCTCTGTTCTTGTTGGCTGTTTCAGTCTTTAAGATAGTATGTCTACTGTATTAATTACTTTATCTTTTCTTCTGCATTTCAGAATTGTTGAATTTGCTACATATGGTGACATGAAGAATGCGTTAGAAAAATTAGATGGAACAGAAATAAATGGACGTAAAATCACACTTATTGAAGACAAACCAAGGAAACGCAGATCCAGGTGAGAGCATCATTATTATGCAGTGACGTTGATGTAATTTGTAATTGAATTGGATGGCATCCATTCTCATCAATGTGAGATGACCATGTGTTGAGAAAGATATGCTTGTGTGCTACAACATTGATCAAGACATCAAATAGTGCGAGTGTACCTTCAGAGCAATGATTTTGTACATGTGAAATAGAATGCTTTACTACTCGCAACTTGAATTCTCATTTATTTATTTTGTTGCCAGGTCACCACGTTCACCATCCAGGAGTAGATCCAGATCAGACAGCCGTTCAAGGTCTCGCTCTCCACGCAGCAGATCCCGCAGTCGCTCACCACGCAGCAGATCTCGCAGCCGTAGTAAGTCTCCAAAGTCTAGGTCCAGATCCAGATCAAGGTCACGATCAAAGTCACATTCTAGATCTTCAAGGTCTAAATCCAGGAGTCCAATGAATGGCAGAGATTAAAATGTTGATGTTTTTACCCTTACAAAGCTGGGGTTTTGTTACGACAGGCTTGAAAGCAAAATCAGCACACTAACAAAAAAGATGTCTCAAAAAATACTGAAGTTTGAGGTTATATTTCACCGTATAACTTGATTTCATTGATTTTAGCCTGTTGCCGGATAACATGCTTTATAGAACTCTGAAACAATTTCCATACATATTCTCTATGCACGCCAATTAGGCAAAATATAAGCGACATTCATCCAGAAGATGGCAAAAACTTTTACAAAACTTTTGGCTGTTGATAATGAGTGAAAACACTATGCAATATACAAAAGTCTTCTCAAGTCTTGTAATTAACAAATTCACAGCTTTGTATGACCTGAAACTGGTAACTGACTGCAAATGATTGTAAATCTGATCATGGTTGATTTCCACACTGTGGTCTGATCTCAAAACAACATTTCGTAAGTTTATGCATAGTACTAAAAAAACCATCCCAATTTAGTTGTGAATTCTATCTAGTCTGCATATCAAACCTGTTCTTGTTAAAGAATTCCAATTCCATCACACTCTGTATGCAGTGCAGTGCTTCTTGCAGCTTGTTCTCTTATTAACACTTCCAGTACCCTTCTGTTTACAAGCCTCTGGATAGTTTGTGTTGGTCGTTGTAGTGTTGCCGAGTAGTAGTCTTTGGTATGTGCCCATTTATATCTTTCCTATTTCCAGCACCTTTGCCAGCTTGCTCGTCTCTCTATCTTGTTCATTTATGATGACATAGAGGTTCTCAATAGGAATGCGACTCGTTTACATGTGATCATCGTATTTGCTTTGCAAGCTAAAAGATAGATTCCTCGCAAAATGTTTTGTCATGGTGTGTATTGAAAAAAACAAACCACCCAACAGTGCTCGCATTCCTTCTAGTCAAACTCTGTGTTGTATGTTATATTGTGTACCATTGAAAACTGACTTGTGTTAGTCCTAGCAAGCTCAATGATCCTTTCTTATATCCAGGTGCATCTGACGAGGACTCTGAACGCTAAAGGACGGACTGTTGCTGTACTTACAAAAGCCAATAACAGTGAGCTCAGCCTTTGCCAGGGAAAGAATTTATTATTTGTTTTTATTTGTTTTGTTTTTAAAAAAGGAAAAAAAGATAATCAGTATCTATGTACTATATTTGGACACATGGCTGTAGGAACAACATACTGACAGAAAGCTCTTTTCGTTTTACCATGTGATGTGTGACCAAAAAAAGTCGGTTAGAATAAAACACGAGACTTGTCTAAATACTGCCAGAAGAGGGCATACATGTCAGTCTAAAAGACTTTTGTCAGCGAGCTCATTTAAAGGGTTAGAAATGTGATTTAGTGGCGTAAATGTGCCTAGTGAACTTGTCCTAGTTTTTGTATGTGTATATTGTCCACATTTCTCATTTCAATGTACTGTACTGGACCACTCTGGTGTAACAGTGTTTTAGTTCACAGTTAGACTATTGTGACGGAACTATATATCAGACTAATTCCCCTTTTGGGTCACCAAAACCAGAATATATTTTGAACTCGCAATTTTTGATGTATAGATTTTGTGGTATGGTGTTTGAGTAAGATTGGGTTTATAAAAGAGACATGATTCAGAGTCTGGTGCTGCACCTTTTATCCACTTTGTTGGGCCAGTTACAGCAGCATCAGCCTTTAGATCAACGGTATTGCATTATTAAGAAAAAAATAAAGTACTTCTCTTTTTTTTTTACTATTATCCCTCATTTCAAATAAATACGAATAAACCACTTACAAAATAGAACTTTATCTGTTGTCTTATCAGTCTGAGTTGCATGTGATATCTTGGTCTGAATGTGTTTACATGTGTGGTTGATCTATTGGTTAGTGTATTGAATGTGTGAATTTGATCTATGTCTGAGAGCATGGAATGTGCGTGGTCTGTTGGTCTGCGAGTGTTGGATATTCGGTCTATTGGTCATGTGTTAGTGTTCATGATCTGTTGGTCAATGTTTTGAATTTGTGTTCCATTGGTCAGTGTGGTGTAATGTTCAGCCTTTTGAATGTTTGCAATATATTGGGCCCTAAGTATTGAGAGTGATTGATTGGTTTGAGTTGGGCTGAGCACATTGAATGCATGATTACTCTATTTGAAAATCTCACCAACCTGGTAATGTCCTACCCGTACCCAGCTGCTGGAATGTAAAATATCCCTGGCTTACTGAGTTGTCCATCTTGAACAGATGTATTTACTAAATTCCCTTTAAAGACACCAAGAACTACTTGCTGGATAAAAGACATTGCCATGTACATGTTGGACAATATAACCTTTTCAATCACACCCACCATGCACAAATGCATTTGCAAATCTTCACATGCAAGAAAAAGTCGGCCAACAGAGAGGTAAGTTTTGATTAAACTGAAAAATTACTAGATCAGTCTGAAATTTTGGGTGATGGCCTCTATGTGGGTAGCAACATAGCTTTCAAATGTAAACACATGTACATACTACTGGCCACATCATAGCAACAGCTAAATTCTTGATAATGTAGTGAGTAAATTGTGAACACAATACTGCATAGCAAGAGCCAAACAACTGTCTTTTGCATAGATCAAGATGACACATGTTGGGTTCCAATCAACCCATCTTGACTACATGGTATCCTGGAAAGAAATTTAGTCTAGTTCCTGTACAGTATCGTTAAGATTTATACCTGTGCTGTGGTTAGATCACAGTTGGCATTCAGACTAGAAAAAATTGTACTTTGCATGAAATATGCAGTTGTGGTCAAGTGCCACTGGCACTATCTGAAAACTTGTAGATGGAAGCAGGAGAGTATTGTGTTTTAATAAATCACATTTAGGTTATTGAAATACAGCAGACTTACTGGATCACTCGTGCTAACAGTGTTGCCGGAAAGCTGTCCAACCAGAATTTGAGGCAGAAGAAGTATTGGAGTTTTATAATTTGAAAGGTTTGTCTCTTTGTAAAATGGAACAAGTCTTTGTAGAAGACACACCGGGACCCCTCAAACACTACAATGTGTCTGTGATAGGCAGAAGTTAGCTCATCACATTATATTTTATATTATACAATAAAGCCAGTTTTGCTTTCATTCTTTGTTGATGCATAGGAAGTTGTGATATTCTTACTATAGCCAGACCAGAGACATGTTTGGAAAGCTACTGCGAATGTACATTTGTGTGTAGTTTGAAAATACTGTATTACCCACCAAACAACCATTTCCAGTGGATGGTTACTTGAGATGTCCATTAAATAAGGGAAATTTTATAGAAAGCTGATATCCACAGAGTACACTGTGATATGTAATGGTTGAAAACATGAGAGATTTTTTTTTTAGCCCTGTCGGGGGTTCTACATTTGGTTCTCTCAGCATCTGTTGATAGCCATATCTTTAAGCATTCTCGCAAGCCAGAGTTATTATTTCTAAAATAAGCTTGTTAAGAAGTTGCCGTAAAACAGGCCGTGGTTTGCAACAATGATCTTTAAAGGGGTCGGTCACTTTTCTTTCAAAGTGACCACATGGATGACAAATAGGTATTTATTTGAGATTTTTTAATTAATAAACAACTCTATAATGTTTTTCTACTTGAATAAATAATGTGACACAACATATATAAAGTCCACGTTCATAAACTCAATAAATGGAGGTCCACACTGGAGCTACTCAGCTGTGGAGGTATTCTGCTACTGGCTTTTCGGGAGAGTGGCTAACTGCATTGATTTTCAAACATGTTACATTTCACAAGACAAGCTGAAGCTGAGTGCCATCAGAGTCAGTCATTCATCAGGACCATTCACAGGTTTGAAGCAGTACACACAAATTTAAATCATGATCACTGTTGAGGGTGTTGATTTTTGGGTGCGGACCCCAAAATCAGTTTGATTTGATTTATCATTAGGCCTAATAAAAATTGTGTGGTTCTGGTTACGCTCAATTTTAGAATGGGTGAGGTAAGTAGATTGTTTAATCTAATTTATTTCATTATATATTTTTTTCTGTGTCTAGTTCAGGTTGTCCATCGTTTTCCAAATGGTCTGTGTTGTTTATTTCTTCCGATCAGATGTACAGCCATTACAAATTGGAAGACCAGTTTTAGAGTGTCTTTTTAAGTTGATGGCAGTTTTGGCATCCACTATTACTACAGTTTTTGCGATTTTTTTTCTTGAATATGTAAAAAAAAGGCTTAGGGTGGGCAGTGAAAGCTAGGTGGGTTCGGGTAAATAAAAGCAAACAATTATTTTTTTAGGCCTTAATACAATACAGCTACAAAAAATGTTTACCAACAGGTAATGCAATACTATTCATGGTGTATGATGTTACTAGCAAGTTATTGCAGCTTTAACTGGCCATGCAGTCACTTAGGAAAATAACACACAAGAGTGAGTGTGATGATGGGGTCAATGTCTCAGTAGAAAACTCATCATAGATAATATGGTAGTAGACACTCAATGAGTTGTCCATCTGTGAAGCTCCTGGAATTAGTGGACAAAATCTGAATTTTTGCAACAAATGTGGCCGTCATTTGGCAATTGCCACAAAGGTTGCAAAACAAAGTGATGTGCATATGCCGACCATAGCATCAGACACTTGTGCCAGGTATGGTCAAAATCAGCACATGCATGTCTGAGATACAGGTGATTAAAAAAGACAGACTGACAGGACCCAACATAGTAGTCATAAGTTCCCTTTGGGCTCTGGGTGTCACCCATTGGGGTTAATAATGGTAAAGATTGGGCAGTCATCTTAGAGCAAATGCATTGTGTATGTACAGCAAGGGGTCATTGTACAATATTGAAATGAACATACAGAACTATCCATAGAAAGGGAAAAAATAGTTTATTCCAAATGCACATACACTGTACAAAGCTTACAAACAAAACACTATCACTGGTATATCCATGGCAGTCTTAGGAAAACTATTCCTACAAACCATGGTTACAAGAATCCATGGTATCAGTATTTTATAAAAAAAATAAACAAGACGCTACGATTAAAGAAATGATTATCCATGTCTACAAGTTAAACATTACATGTGTCAGCAATATTTCACCTCTAACTGGATTCTATTTTCATATCTTCAAGAAATATACTTGAAGGAATGAATAGAAAATTCTTTCAAAGTTGACGATGCATCTCATTATCAACACCTGTCAAGTTTTTAACTTTCAAAGCACATTAATACTACTCTGGCAGTGGAGGTCTCAGTTTACAAAGATAGACACAAACTAAACCTATTGTTGTGACATGTTCATAAAAACTATCGAGAGGATGTTGGTTTAATTGTACTCGCAGTAGAGTGACATATCTGATGACTTCCATAATCTTACAGTGTACATTTATGGGGATTTCCAATGTTTTACACCATCTTGATCACAGGGTGATTAGATTCATAACAATAGTTTGACTTTGTATATTAATAAACCAAGACCTGAACTGCCATAGTAGTATTTAAACAATGTGATTTCGAAACAAATGTAAATTCCTCTAAAGTTCAATATTGACTCACAAAAAATGATTCAGAAACAATGGATGAGGAACACTTGCGTTTGCTTCTGAACAACAAGTTCAAACTGTATGAAGATATCCCTTTGTATCATCTGACTAGACATTAGAACTACATAAAACCTTGTTGACTTTTTATTTGCGACAGCTACATGCCACAGTTGAAAGAATCCATTTACACTTTGGGTATATTATGTTGAATAAAGCATATGTATATAAAGTAAGCTATAATATTTGGAGTGCTTCAGAAGTGTCCTAGTCTTTACGAGTCAAATATAATATACCTAAGTGGAAATAAGCATTTTGAAAGATGTCTAATTGTGATGTAACGAAACCCTCCCCACCCCAACCCCCCACCTGCAGATGAAAGTGAAACTTTGTAAACCTGACATGTCAAAGTACTCTCAAAATCAGGTTTTACACAAGATACAGTTACTAACTTTCAGTTAAAATCTGCATAACATCCATGTAAGTATTATTGTCTTTCAAGGGCATTCGAGTATTCGAATCTTGCTTGATATAAAGTTTATCAACAACAACTACAACAAAAAAAGTTACTTTTGAAGTGCAAGAGGGTTTCGAAGAACTAAAATAACACTGTCGCCTCTGAGGAACATCTTGGAAATGTAACGATCTTTGTTGACTGGTTTTGATTTCTTTTTGCCTTTCCCCGTTTTCGGTACTTCTGTCCACATTTCTTTAACATTTTCCAACACCATGTTACAATGTCTGAAAATGAACAAAATTAATCTGTGTCAAAATATGGAGTCAAGTTATTTTAAGTTGAATATCACGAACCTAGCTAAGATTTTGGAACCCGGGTAACAAATAACTTAACAAAAACAACTTATTTTCACTGATGCGGTTTCTGCTAAAAGTAAATCCATAGATAGATACCATGCATACTTTCCTAAAGCAGTGGAAGTTAGGTCAAGATAAAACTACCAATTTCTCTTTTCAGTGGAATAAATTCCTCTTTCTCCCAACTTTTACTTTGTTGTGTACAAACAAATACCCCTAGGAGAAAGAGAATTTTAAATCCCTTGAAAATATCACATTTGACAGTATACTAGCTTTCTGTATTATTTCAACACAGATGGTATCAACTACAGGTACAAGACAATCCAAGGTGTTGCCAGCCACACTATGCTGGGGTGGCGCGTTAAGAACGTTGGCAGTGGTTTGCGATGATGCGTTTTACTTTACAAACTGTATCTTTATCTTGCAATCATTTGACAACATCTGGAATGTTCCAAAGAAACAGAACTCTCTTTGAGGTTGACAACAACCCTACACTACGTATCACACACACAAGCGTCACTTGATTTTGTTCATATATTCTCCTAAGTAGCTAGTCTAAAAGATTGTCTGAAAGTGAATATTCAAAGGAAGTTCAACTTTATCTTTTACCATTCTCCATCATGGTTGAAACACTCCACTGATACTGTGGTGATTACTCACGTAATCACTGTCTGTTCATTCATGGAAGTAGAACCCCAGGAAGGACAACTGGCTTAATCCGATTTAAAATCTTTTGTTTTAGACCAAGTTAATCCCTTTGTCTCTATTGTGTTGAGTCCCTTTTGTACAGTCATCGCCTCCGCGGTTCAAGAACGCCCTTCTTCTGTTGTTAAGGCGTTCCAAAAGCCAGGGTCGTTGCTATGCAAGCGCAGTTGAATAGGGGGGTCAATGCGACTGCGCAGAGTGTTTCAGCAGTTAGATAGTGTCACTACGAGCTTGGTCGTACCAAACATTTGAAAATCGGGCGACAACTAGATAAGTTATGAAGATTTTTAACTTCCATGCCATTTTTTGTGAGTTAATTCCACCTCCCGACTGTTTTCTTCGCGACAATCTCCGAAAGAAGTGTCTTAGTAAAATTTGAAGCGCTGATTATAAGCTTTCCGATGACACCAAAATCTTTTAGCTGCAGATTGCTGCAAAGCTTCAAATGGCTGTCAAAAGTCGCCGATTTTCAAGGTTATTACGCCTAATGTTGTTGTGATCACACCCGATTGTTTATGTTTATTTCCAACATGACAACCTTTGCCGTCACACGTTATCATTGAGCCCGACTCCGTGCCCTTACATACACAAAAACACCCCTCTTCCACAATAGCACTTTCAATAGTATCAGCATCGTTCGTGTTGAAAGAATTTTCCTCATAGTCAAAGTCAGAAGTCACGCATGCCATGCCACAGAATTGCTTGTCGCTGGCCATGTTTAGATCAATGATGCGTCATGACGCTACCGATAATAGTCGAGAACACCCGAACAAAACCTGGACGCCCTCATCAATATGCTAAGCTTGTTACGATCTTTAAAAGTTGCTGTTCACACCCCAATACTACGAAAAGAAACGTGTTTTCTTAGCAAACAGCGGAGGCGATGACTGTCCCTTTGATCTATGACCAGTTGTCCTTCCTGGGGTTTTACTTCCATGGTTCATTCAATCAAACCAACCTTGTCTACAAGTACAACTTTAAACTTACGAGACAACACATGTTCCTATACTTGTATATATAAAATGTTAGTGGCCTCACCGACAACATTGGTTTTAAATGTACATAGAAGGCTTAGCCCAGAGACTTGTCGTTGTCTATCAAATCTAACGATCCCCAGTTAATTTGAAAACCAATGATTAGTCTCTAGGCTACTACTGACTACAGCAGACAACATTTTAATACATCAAAACAACTTATTACCTATCAAATGCTTTTACTCTGCCTAGGAGTTTTTTGTTATTTCTGCAGTTGATGAGTACTTGTGTGTTGTTCTTTACTGACTGTGTTAGCACTGACAAGGGTCCTGTGTTGAATTCTTCTTCTTCCCTTTTAGCCAACTCCTCATGGGACATCTCTGTCTTGGGTTTATTGAGTAGCCTGCAACCAAGAATCAAAGTTGATCACAAAATTGAAGTAATTTCGGATTTTTCTTCGTGATCACATACTATAAAACGGTTTCTGCACCGTTTTAATTAGTTCGGTGGGATTGTAAATATTTACCATGGCTACAAAACGCACAATCCAGTTCTTTGGTCGGGTTGTATAAAACGAATTACTTGTAGTTGGGGGACGCCATGTTGATCCATGAGGGTTACTGGACGATCTTTGTTTACATCAGTAAACGTTATCTAAATAAGGATTCAAACAGTACTAAAAAACACTTAATATAGTAAATGGGGTACGAAAGAAAGGGTATTCGTGCAAAAAATGTACTTACGACATTGTTATTTCGTCGGATGACTTCGATTCCGCAGGTTTTCAGAAGTATATGGTTGACGTTTACAATACGCAGAGAAACGTTCGCTGTACGTACAGTTTTTGTCGTAGAGGGCGTTTGTTGGCTGAACCTCGCTTTGGTGACAAACTTTGACCTTTATAGGAAGTGAGACAGATCTGCATGTGTGGCTTCGTTGGGTAAGTTTGTTACTCGTATTTTGATTCCATATTGACTGGTTACGTCTATGCATTTGCTGTTTTAGTTTGTCTTTGTGAGTGCGAATGCTTTAGTTTACGTTTCATTTCTTAATTTAGGGAAAGAACTTGCCAGTGCGTATGTTTTCGAAGTATTGGTCGATGTCGCCCAAGTGCACAGTGAGCGACGAATCAAGTCGCTCCACGCGTTCAGATATTTATGGGTACCGGGTATGTTCAGTATGTTATCAGGATCAACATACTGTATACTAACAGATTAGATTATGCGATAATGAACTACAAAATGCTTTTACTGTAAGATTTTGCCATGGTTTTATTTCATTGGAAACTAAAGCGCGAATGGGTCGGTATTTTCTTTGTTTTGTAAACATTCATAAATTTACATGTGATGTAAAATAAAAACAAAGGTGAAAGGAATTTTAAATTTTTGTTATACTTTGATACACTTATTTCTAAAAGTGGTATCAATATTTGATTAGATTTGATTGACGTATGCCTTTGTATATATGTCTTTGTGATGCTTGTGTTTTTAGGACCTGTGATGCCAAAAGGAAATTTTCCATATGTTTTTAACAAATGGACAATAAACATTATTATATATATATATATATATATATATATATATATATATATATATATATATATATATACACACACACACAAAGTTATAGCGTAACAATATTTACTTATATTGCAGGTTGTGACAACCACATATATATTGATTGTTTGTTTGTTTGCCCATTTTCCATTTTAATACTTCAAACAGGATGGGTTGGACAGTCAGCTTAAAATAAAATAAAAGTGTGTAAAATGTAAGTTGTATGTGTACATGATGAATGATACTTCCAGTGCATAATTTTACTTCAACAGTTGGAATGACTTAGAAATATTAAAGGTATATTATCTGCAACGGGGACTATTTTTTTACTATTTTTATTCTTTTTTTCAATATGATTTTACTTTTACACATGGCATAGCATGTAGAATGACCTCGTGTTCAAAGCCAAACAACCTTCCATAAATATATAAAATGATTATTAAAGAAGGAAACTAGCTGTAACTTTTAATTTTTTTTTGATCAGACAATCAACATTATATTCACCAAACATTTAAAAATACAATAATTAGACATTGTAAATATTAATTAGTGATCAGTTTCATCCGCAAGCAGCAGTACAATAACTAACAAGTTGAAATTGTGCTCTCATTGGGGTGCTGATTTTAGGGTGTTGATCTAAAAATCTATTCATTGCACCATATTATGCATACAGTTACACAAATAATTTACCCACAGGTGATTCAATACTATTCAGGGTGTACAGTGTTGCAAAAATCTGATTAAAATTGGATGTGGTGAAAGTGACTCAATCTCTTTATTTATCTCAGACTGTTTCCATGGCATAGTGTCATTTGTGTTTGATTTTGTTGTTCTGGGTGATACTGATCGCCAGAAAGGTACATGAAAAAATCAAGCCACTTTCAACAATCACCACGTCATATTTTAATCAGATTGAGTAATAGGCCTTATAAAAAAAATGTGTGGTTCTGATTACTCTTAATTTTTAGAATAGGTGGGGTAGGTGGATTTTTTTTATATTTTATTTTAATTTTATTTTTTTCATGTATAAGTGTCTCGTTCAGGTTTTCCATTGTTTTTCAAATGGTCTCTGTGTTGTTTATTTCTTCCTATCAGATGTACAGCCATTACAGATTGGAAGAACAGTTTTATATTGTCTTTTAAGTTGATGTCAGTTTCCACATCCAGTATTTCTTGTGAGACTTCCACATTTTTTGTGGTTTTATTATTTTTTACTTGAATAAGTTAAAAAAAGGTTCAGAATAGGCGTGGAAAACTATATGGGGGTCAGGTAATCGGAACCAAACAATTATCTTTTTGAGCATTACAAGTAAATCCTTATATCTAACAAAACAGTATTTAAAAAAAAGTGGCAGCTTATCCCCATGGAAACGGTGTCCATAGGATATCGTGTGTAGATATTTTTTTTTATCACATGTAGATGGTTTAAGTTATAATTGATATTGGTTAAAGGTAAAATTAAAATGGCGCTGTTATTGAAGCACCATGTTCAGTTTGTTATCAGTGTAAAAAATTTACTGACACAATACTAATTAAGATTTATGTAGAAACAATTAAAATGTACATTAATACAAAGTATACAACAGAGGTGGTCGACTTTGTATGCTGGATAGATGAGATACATTGTGACATTTTTTTTAGTCCCGAAATATTTGAAAAATGCTATTACAGAAATACCTGTCCTTAAAGCACAAACCTGGTTGGAACGATAAGTTTTCTTCAAGAATATAACTCAAATTGATCTTACCAGTGAAGCCAGCCATACAAAAAAATTGAGAAATTATTATTAAATAATAATTTCTCAATTGTTTTTAGTACCCAAAAAATGATGGCATAATATCAATCATATAATACAGTTTATCTGAATACCTGATGAGAACCTTAATAATGACTGTAGATTTGAATGAATCTGGGGGCTACGATGTTGTGAAGAATTGATGATGTGTTTGAATTTCTGAACAAATTTATGCAAATGTAGGATTTAGATTGCATGTCTATTCTGCAATGAACAGTTCTGCGCATACATAAATATTTCATTATTGTCATAAAACTTATATTAGGCAAAGATAGGGTCACTCAAATGAAAATTGTCATCTCTATAAATGTAGATATTATGCTTGCTATGTTACTAGGTTGACTAAAAACACATTGTCATAAAATTTAGACAAACAGTTGGTCACTTGCTAGAATGAAAAGATGACATACTCATTAAGTATAGCTTTGCAAGAAATCTTGACATTCAATCTATTTTTAGAAACATAGTACGCTACCTTTCATGATAGAATTTAATTACTATGCTAATTTGATGTTTGTTCTGGTAAATGTATATTGAAATCAACGTATGATATTGAATTTGTGAAATTTTCACATTCGTATAATATAACATATGAATTGAGCCTATAATTGATTTGATCAACGTAGGCGAGTTCAATAAATTTATGATGGTGAAGAGGTGGATAGTAAAAGTATATTACCTTACCAAAAAGTCATTTTATTCTAATAAAAAGATATCTATTTGCATATACATTATATATTTATGGATTTTCAGTGTCATGAAATTTAGTACAGCACTAACAGATGGTCACTAAAATGGAACTGTGACGTTAGTCATTGTAAAAACAATGTAGGGATACTATGCTTGCAGATGGCGTGTTGTATTCTCCCTGCAGAGATAATGGTGGCGCTCTACTCAATCTCTACACATCATCTCCACCCTAGTGACATTTGCAGTCTGTTTGTTCTTTTTACAATTGTTGCTGTATGAAACAAACCATGTACTTATAAATAATATCATTGTTTCAAACTTTGGATAGCAAATAGCCCACACAATTGATCAGTTACAAAATGTACTCTATTGTACTGTTAATTTTTTTTTTAGCTTTCAGAGTACATTTTTTTGTATATATATGTAGTTGATGACTGGGTTTTAAAAAGTAGCTTTCTAAATCTAAAATTTTGTAACATTTTTTAACATTGTGAATAATATATGCTCAGAGGCATATGATTTGAGGAATTGACCAAAAAGAGACATTATATGTGACATGGACTAGTTGATGTATGTGAATGGAGCTTTGCAGTAAATACTGCCCTCTGTAGCTTATAGGAAACAATCATGGGTAGTGTCAAGTTCTTTTTTGCAATCAAAATTATATTTATAAAAATACTGAACTTCTTTTTGTTTCAAATGTGTTTGTTTGAACAAATGGTGTTTTCAGCAGCTCTAACATTCATGTTTTTGTCTAGCACCAGAGAGAGGAGAGAGAGAGAGAGAGAGAGAGAGAGAGAGAGAGAGAGAGAGAGAGAGAGAGAGAGAGAGAGAGAGAGAGAGAGATAGAGAGAGAGAGAGAGAGAGAGAGAGAGAGAGAGAGAGAGAGAGAGAGAGAGAGAGAGAGAGAGAGAGAGAGAGAGAGAGAGAGAGAGAGAGAGAGAGAGAGAGAGAGAGAGAGAGGGGGGGGGGAGGGAGGGGGGGAGAGTGAGAGAGAGTGCATGTGTGTGTATGTGTCTATGTCTGTGTCTGTGTGTGTGTGTGTGTGTGTGTGTGTGCTTCAATGATTAAACCTTCATTTCCTATCCAGATAGTTTATTACATGTCTCAAATATACCACGCACATGCTACTTTGTCATTTTTTTCAGATAGGAACATTCAGGATACTTGACTCCATGTACTTGCTTTGTGAAGCATATGTTGCCTATGGGCAGTATTATGAGAAAGAGAAGTACCTCATCAAAATTGCAATTTACGAGATGCTCACAAATTTTGCCAGATATGAATATTCCATTCCTAATTATTACATACTAGCTTGTACCAGTGATTACTTACACCTAGTAGTACCTGTATGCATGTATACTAGTGGTATTATCACTGCAGTGCAATTTACCAAAAACATTTTTGCATACCTGTATGCAAAGAAAGGCCAAGGTCGTGTAAAAGATAACGGCTGTGGCAGGATTAGGGAATATGCAAGTGATGGTTTGATCATTCCTTGCAAAAAACACAGCGACTGTTTTGCACACAAAGTTGCATGATCACACAATTATGAATTTGTATGGAAATTTGGGATGTTTCGGATAAACATAACAGAACCCCCATACTATTTGAGTGCCAGTGACTGTGTTGGTGTAGGGGTGGGGGGGGTGGGGGGTGGGGTGTTTCCACTCATGCTTGTTGTGTTTCTTCTTCACATTCACATGCTACGTTCGTGAAAGTATGAATGCAAAGAACATCACAAACACTCAGACAGATACCACGTGTATGCCACACTTGCACATACACGGCATTGGATTCTGTCATATTGCCATCACTTTTTAAATCATTCCAAACCAACTACTGTTCATCTAAAATATGCAAGGTACTTACATGTACTACTAGTACTGGTTGTCAAATAGATTCAACATGATATTTTCCACAAATAAACTGACCTGGTTTTCTTTCTTTTTTTTTTATTCCAGACAAAAAAAAATGACTTCCATCAAAGTATTAGTTCTGTTTGTTGTGGTATTTGTTTTGGCAACTTGTTATGCTGATAAAAAGAAATTACAGATTGGTGTCAAGAAGAGAGTTGAGAACTGCACAACAAAGTCAAGAAAAGGAGACACACTACACATGCACTACACTGTAGGTTACCATTTTTTGCATGTTTGAGGGCGCCCTTTACATTAAAACTCTTCATACAAACTGACTACCCACGTTGGTGATACTTTTACATTGCAAAACATCTCATTCAAAGTAAATGTTACTGTAGTTGTTGGTGCATTTTTTTGGTACATTTCAAACTTTCTTTTTGATAAATACTTTAATTTCACATATTATTTAAATGTAAAATTGTTATGCTTAAAAATGTTAAGAAATGAGGGTTATTGAGAAAGTGACAAAATGAAGAACCTCCAAGCATACCAATCAGAAAGAGTTGTGGGTAACATTGTACAGTAACATGCATTTCACTATAGGTTACCCTTTTTTGTATGCTTGAGGGCGCCCTTTGCTACCATGTTGTTCAGAAGGAGATACACATTACAATGTAGGTTATCAGTTTTGTATAATTAAGGGTGCCGTTTTCCATATTTTGATCACCATTTTAGTAATCATACTCATACCGTAGTTTCCCTTTATTCATGCTATTGTTATTATCCTAATTTTATAAATAGAAACAAAAACAATATCCATTCTATATCATCATCAAATACGTGTACATAAATATACTTGATAAAAATAATAATGCAATATTATTATGTAAAGAGGACAAATATTATAATTTCTAGTGTCATTTTTCTTTCCTCATTTTCATAATATGAAACACATATATGTTTGAAGTACATTTATGAAATTATGAAAAAAAAATCAGTGGCCACCATATAATAGAAAAAGTTAGCCTTGGCAGTTGTCATTGTGAAGATCATGAATGAGCAGCAAAGATAGTATTGAACAGCGCCACCAGTGGTGATACAAGTACTTATATGCATACATTAATAATTTGTGCTAAAGGTCTTTGTGCTCTACATACAAGATCCCTTAATGAGATCTTTGTTGTCTGGAGTTAGAGGTCTCAAATTTTCACAAGATTTATCTCAGGGTGACCCTATTTTTTTTGTTTCTCGTCACTTTTTCGTGGCAACTATGGGTCGATCGGTCGATTTGAAGAAAAAAATAACAAATCATCTTCATGTTTCTCTGCCACTCCTTTTCCTCCTCTCTCTCTTCTTTTTATTGGATTCCTGGTAACAAGCCCTTTCCCAGCTTCTCTACACAATTGCCATGTTCTCAGTCTTCCCCTACTCGAATAACTTCTGTCATGAAAGAAATGCTGTGTTCATGAACAAGTGTCATTGTTGCCGCCATGACTCGACTGTAGAATGACAGTCGACAGTCAAGACACTTGCTTATTCTTGTCACAGAGAGAGAGAGAGAGCACTGTTCCACAAATATTAAGGGCGACAAAATATAACATTTTTTTTTAATTTTGATGTTGGAGTTGAAAATTTAGGTCAGTCAGGTAGTGAGAAACTGAAGAAAAAAATCGGGTCACACTTCAATGAATTAATAAAGGATTTCGCCGATTTTGGAAACAAGGCGACATCTATTATTTAAAGTTCTACTAGCTGTAATTTTAGTATTATTTTGTCACTATGACAACCAACAATTTATTCACTGAAAATTTTTAAAAAATACCAATAATTGGACATTGTACATGTTAGCAGTACAAATACTAGGTTGAAATTGTGATCATATTGGGAGCACTGATTTTAGGGTGCGGACCCAAAAATCAGTTTAATTTATCATACCATATTATGAGTATAGCTACATTTGTATGTTTACCCAAAGATAATTCGAAACCGTTCAGTGTGTACAATATTACAATCAAGTGTCAAAAGATGTTTCAGTCATAGCTAGTGAAAAGATCTTCTTGCTGAACAACTTATTACTAATACATGTATAAGCCTTTTTTTACAAATTGTTAACTTTAAAAATTAAGTGGTCATGTCTGAGGTAAAATTAACAACTTTATTTTCTGAACGCCGTTATTCTTCAGCTTTCATTTACTGTAGTGAAGAGACGACATATTTGGTTTATACTTTCATTCAGATTTGATGAAATCGATTCATTTACATTCATTAGCTTTGAAGTATGTGTACACTAAATGCTTTCATCTTTATCACCGTTTGTCTGAGATTTTTAATACCAAGTTTGATGCTTGATGTTGTTTGAATTTCCATAGACACCAGTCAGCTCAAACTCTGACAAAGGAACTGGTCCAATTTATGCTATGTACTGCCCGTTTATTTCAGCTGGTGTGTACCTTATTGGCATGTTGTGATTACATTATCTGTGTGTTTGCCATTTTCCTCCATCTACAACCCTTTAAAATCTTATTTTGAATCTTGTACACTGACAAAACCCATTAGCTATTTAGAAGACAGCGTCTTTCAACAGTATAGCTTTTGTGTACTGTTTTACCCTTTCATCACCATTTAGGTAATAATGGCATTGACAGTAAAAGTTACATTTACTAGGAGTTATCCCTGATGATGGGTTGACGTTGTCATGTAATGAGTTGGATTACCTTGTAGATACACAGATACTGGACTTTTAAAAAAAGCGTGATTAGCTTGTAGATACAGACATTTTTGGGTTTACATTAACAGAATCAGATGGTAGACACAGATACTATGGCTTAAAACAGTTTTTTTTTTTTAATTTCTTTGACAGGGTAAACTTGAAGATGGTACAGAGTTTGACAGCAGTATACCAAGGGGAGAACCCTTTGTTTTCACACTAGGATCAGGACAGGTTATCAAAGGCTGGGACCAAGGATTAATTGGGTCAGTGATTAAGTATTAAAAATATCTCACATCTGTAGTCAACTTCAACTGAAATGAATTGATGAGTTCATAGAACTGTAGGAATATTTACATGAACTCAATTACTTGATGTCTTGTTTGATTGACAGTTAGACTAATACGCCATGGAATTAAGATTAAAAGGGGCACAAACTGAAATTATACGTTTTGGGGCATTATTCTGTATATTCAAATGATACTCGCAGTGTTCTGCTTCGCGTAGCATATCATAATTTCACCATCGCGTGCAAGTTGCAATTGATTGAACTCAAACCTGGTATTAAAGCAGCCATATGGATGAGGATTGGGTATTTATTTTGGATTTTTTAATTTATAAAGCAATTTTATCATGGCTTCCTGCTTGAAAAATCAATAAATTGCAAAAAGCTAAAACATGTGTAAAGTGTTTGTTATTGAACGTACATAATAACAAACATTTTACACATTTATTAATCTTTTGCAATTTATTGAGTTACAAACACAGACTTGGTCTATGTTGTTTCACGTTGATTTTTCAAGTAGGAAGCCATGATAAAAAAATTTTTTTTTATAAATTAAAAATCCTAAATAAATACCAAATTTTCATCCATATGGCTACTTTAAGATATTACTTGAATAACTTCTTGTATGTACCTGTATGTTGTATTACAGCCTGCATCGATATTCTAAATCTCTCATTTTCTTACAGAATGTGTGAAGGTGAAAAAAGAAAGTTGGTCATACCATCTGAGCTAGGTTATGGTGACAATGGAGCACCACCAAAAATTCCAGGTAAAGAAAAAAAAGTTGCGAGGAAACAGTGTGAATTTGGAGTAAATGTGAAGTTGGTATGATTGATATCGTTTCTCTAGTAAACTCAAGAATTCGCCTCAGGTTCCAATTTACTGGAAAATCAGAAGTAGCGCTAATCATCCAAAACTTGCATTATGAAATCGTGTGTCCAGTCCTTTTGAAAGAAACAGAGAATTTTTATTCATACACCATGTTGTTTTCATAAAAATGATCACAAGCATTAGTTTCTCCTTTATAATGTGGATAAATTTGGAAATCTTTTTATTCGCTATTAAAAAATTTGCCATGGTGCCCCCCCCCCACACACACACAGACACACACAGTTGAAACATATAGAGAACTGATCCAAAATTTCACCAAGCAGTGTATCTATTCCTTTTAACGCGAAAATTCAAATGCTGAGCTATTTTCACAAAAAAAGAAATACATCAGATTTGCATTTTTCTCACAAAATGTATAAAGAGTGTCACTTTTACTAAGACGAGTGTCACTGTTACTAAGACAAATAAAATGTCGCTGGTCTTTCAGCTCAGTTTTACTTTTAGCTTTATACATATCACTATATGAAATTATTGCAAGGAGTCCAGGACAACAAATATTTCCACTCAGGTTGCATATAATACATGAAGAGTACAAAAGATTCCTCACTTTTCACTTTCAAACTTTCATTGCCATGTACACACATTATCTCATTGGAGTCCGCAAACATGTATATGTAATATGTATATAATAAAATATTGATGATTCCTAAGTGCTAATTACCTTCAAATAAAACAAGTAATTCTGCATATAAAACAAAAACTAAGAGAAAGGTTTGGATGTGGACTTGGATCTTTTACATCACACTGCAATTACTTTAAAACTGCTCTAGCCCCAACTGGACCATTTTTTTAGAACTGTTTTGTAAATGACTCTCTCTCAATATCGTACACCCTGAACAGTATTGAATCATGTGTGGATAAAAGTATTTGTATAGCTGTACACATAACATGGTGCAATAAATCCAGTCAAATTAATTTTTTTAGGTCCACACCCTAAAATCAGTGCTCCCCAAACTATTCATTATTTCAACCTGTTACTCTACTACTTATGGATGAAATCAACCCTTCATTAACATGTACAATGTTGAATTATTGGTGTTTTTAACAATTTTCAGCAAATATATCATTGGTTGTCTTATCGAAAAAAAATAATGCTCAAGTTACAAGTGGTGCAGCTTTAACAAGTGAACACACTGATTTGCTATATCACCATTTTCTTTTGCTTTTTTTACACAGGTGGAGCTACGCTCGTCTTTGAAGTTGAATTGATAAAGATCGTTCGCAAGGCAGAGCTCTGAGAATCACCGTCAGTTTTGTAGATAAAAGAGAACCGTACAAAGTAGCCATCATTTGCTAGATAAAAGAGATATCATTACGTCATGAATAGCCACGGTGAACACCCAATGGGACTTGTTAATTTAATTTTTATAAAAGGCCTACGAAGTATTTCCCCAGACGACTCAGAGGTGGTAGACTGTGCCCTCGAATGATAGACATCTTTTGTTGTTGTGAGTCAAAATGATAAAAAACTGGCATTTCTTGTGGGTCACCACATAATAAGAGATACGGAAATACCAACTTTTGGTTGCGTCACTAGAAATTGTGTGCGTCAGTGGCGTGTCACATTGGCTTAAAGGGCGCGCAGAGGTGGTAGTTCCGGTATCACAGTTGTCTTGTTTAACTAAAGGTCGTAGTTTATACTATGACTTGTTTTTCAACATAATTTGTACAAAGCTGGATGCCTACTTTTATGATATCAAGAGCTTCCATGCATTACTACATTGTGACTGCGCCAAGTATCATCCATTTCTGCGTGAAAATTACAAACACCAAAAAAAGTCAACAAACTTCTGCATTAGCCCAAAATAGATAGTCCAAGTATCAGCAAGATAGTGATACTTTTATACCTTGTTTATTATTTCTGGGGAGTTTTCTTTATAATAAAAAGCATGAAGCATGCTTTTTTAGTACATAACCAACCATGGGACAAGACATAGAGAGCTGCATGTAAGTTGAATCTGAATGTGTAGAGTATTCAAAGCTCCAAAAGCTTAAACTGTTGTCATGGCAACTTGTATACCCCAATCTGATATCAAATAAAAGATGGTGACCTCAAAAACCAGCTGTTTTCCTTCCTATGAATAAATGAGGTAACTAAGACAACCATTCAGACTGACATTTGCTGGAGTTAACATTATTGTTTCCAGAAAGAAATAGACACCACTTTGATATTCAAAAAGGATGTTCCTTGCAACAAATGTGCCCTCTCTTGTTACGTCGTTTGAATTAATTTTCTCCTGTAGATTATGCAAAATGATATCTGGATTAATCAAATTGTCGTCTCATGACCTTTAGAAGAAAAAATGTTGACATTCAGATGTGTGGATCATTGATTTCAGAATGAGTTTTCTTACAATTAAAATGCCCATGATGAAAAATTGCCCAGGTCCCCTGCAGTGTTCGCTTCAAGGCTTTTCATCTTGACAGGCAAAAAAACCCAAAGATAATGTCGATGTTGTATATTTCATAAATGCAACCTGTGTAAACTCTTTTGGCAATAACAATAATAAACAACAAAATATGGTTCTTGTAAACAACATGTCTCTCTGGAATTTTTGTGTTATCTAGGTACAAATCCATTTTCAAATTTGTTGTCCTTGAGGGGGACTATTACAATGGACTTCATCCGTCCAACTGTAATATGTCATTTCTCAGATATTTTTTTTGGTATATAACATGCGCATGTGAACAATAGCCCACCGGAATAGTAGGCCAATCAAATGGTTTACTGCAGCTCAAATGAAGAAAAATAACAATCAGTTATGGCCTAGTCAGAAGGAAACCATCTGACCGGCCTTTGAAGGTCCAGGGCCAGAGATGTCCCCAACAACATAATCAGGAAGACTGGATGAAGCTCCTGTCCAGTGAGTGGGTTCTAGCAACTGGGATGGTGAGTGTATGGTCTGGCATGGATGTACTAGACTGAGTTACACGTCGTCTATTCAATGAAGGAAGCATGGTATACAGATCTGTTGGGCACTGCCTGGTGTGCATTTTGTACAGTCCTGACACTGCAGCAATCTGGCATCTATGGGTCAGACTAGGAATGGAAAACTGAGTGCAGGCTGTGGTTTCGTCAACACCTATGATCTTGAGAGCCTTCTTCTGGATGTTGTCGAGTTGGCTGAGAGTAGTTGATGAAGACATGCAATATCTGATTTCATTCAAACCTACCACAAAGGTGACATATCATATGGACATACGCACATTACTTTGTTTCATGATATATGGAAATTTGACCAAATGTCAGCCATATTTGTAGTTAAAAAATCAATATTTACTGCATAACTAAAATATTGTAATCCATAGACTCCATTCGGGTGCCGTCTACCCCACATTGTCAGAGGCAAACTTTCTTTTAAGACCTTGACCTTTGACCTTCAGGGTCAATTATCAAAATCAAGACACTTTGTAGCATTAATATACAGCTAGTTCCTTTTTAATTATGTGTACAGATAATATTGAGGAAAAGAACTACAGAGGGGGACTACTATGTTCAGGCCCCATGTGTCTGTGTCCATGTCCACCTCTATCTCAAATATGCATAGGCCAATTTCAACCAAACCTTCAACAAATGTCAGATGCATGAACTTCGCAATATTAACTGCAAATGGTGATGGCTGTTTTTGATGGTCTTCAATCAAGCATCAATATTATCAATGGCGAGTTTTGTAATGAGAATTTGACCTTTGACCTTCATCGTCAAGGTCAATAGGCATAATATTGTTGCAGTGCATATGTATATCTCTGAAACTTAATATGCCAATTTCAACCAAACCTGGCACAAATGTCAGATATGTAGTCCACAAATTCAGAATATCAAATTGAAGTTAAAATGTTGAGATCTATGTCTGTGATTAAGACTTGTTTTCACAGTGAGATGAAAATACTATTTTGTATGTGTGCTTTCTAGTGGTGCATTGTGTGTGTATGTAATGAAGTCATCCATTTTGGGAGTGATAAACAACATTGCGCCATATTATCTACCCCCGTTTCTGTATTAATAGGAAGACAAATAATGTAATCTTTCCTAAATAGTGCAAAGTAAGGTCTGTCTGACTTTGATCAAAAGCCTGCAGAAATAATCAAGAACACGTACAGACATTTGAATGCTCAATCTAATATCTCAAATAACTTATAATGATGAAAGCTCTATCTCCCCTTTCACAGGGCTTGATGACACTAGAATGGCGGTGAAATTATTAACAGAGTAGGTGGTGATATTTGATAACTGTCAGTGTACATACTTAACTACATGAGTGTAATCTCACTTTATACAAGGATTACCGATAGTAGAGATGTCACTTTACAAATATTAATACTGTCTAGGATCCCATTGTAGCTATCCAATCTGATATGATGGAAGTACTATTTATAGATGTTTGCACACAAAGCATGCCGACCTCTCTGTGAAACCAGAGTTTCATTTTTTTTTAAATTCCTCAACTTGGCTCATAATGTTCAAGTGTTTTGTGCAATACTGCTACAGGTTCAGTGAATATCTGTTTTAAACAAGTTGTGTGTGTATTATATTTTCATTAGCAGAACCAAACTTTTACCTGTGTGTGCATATGCATGTGTGTTTTGTATGTGTCTGCATATGAGAGAGAGAGAGAGAGAGAGAGAGAGAGAGAGAGAGAGAGAGAGAGAGAGAGAGAGAGAGAGAGAGAGAGAGAGAGAGAGAGAGAGAGAGAGAGAGAGAGAGAGAGAGATTCATCAGAGAGTGTGTGTACATGCAAATTTCACTCATACTAGATTTGTCACTATATATGTTCAGATCTGCTGCTAACACAACAGTTCAGAGATATACTTTTGTGCATAGCCATTTTGAGTAAGATATGTCCATGGACTACATGCAAAACAGGCGACTAATATTTTTAGAGAAAACCCTCAAAACAAATAGACCCACAATATACTGTGTTTGTTCCAATGAATTATGGGAATAAAAGGGATGGGTGTACCCAGATTATCATGTACAGAATCATTGCCGTATGAAAACCTTAGCAGTAAAAATGTAATATAGTCTGAAATGTGAAAGACATCCAACACTAGTCTAAAACAAGTGTTCAGTCATACAGCTGTTGTTTCAAAACTGATAGTACAAAGTCTGTCATCTACATGATGTATCAAGTAACTCAAACATTAATAAAGTAATTTCAGCTGCTTCTTTCTACATGTCTACTGGCTGGCTCTGTGACGCCACACTGGTTCTCTTTCCGACCTTGTCCTGGTAACATCAACCTGTTACTGAGTATTGAAACTGTGCACATCAGCTGTGATTGGTTACAACGCCAAGTGATTACGTTACATCAGGCTGTTTGATTATTCAAATGAAGTCTATCATTATGTATTGGTTGCAATGCGGAGTAATTACATTACATCAGGCTGTTTGATTGATTATTCAAATGAAGTCCATCATTATGTAAAACTTGGATGACAAATCTATAATTCACATGTAATACTAAAATTATGTAAATTTGTACATAATGGGTTTTTTAGGCTAGAGTGGCTAAACTAAAGAACTGAAATTGCTACCAAGATGACCTGGATAGAGAACAAGTGTAGCAGAGAGTCACAGATCCAATTCATGGTACGTAGACAGGCTATTGAATAATTCCGTCAGAAATCAACCTCTATGTCCAAGTACTGTCTTGACCATTCATGTTACATCAATGTGTGAGTAAATGATAAATCCTACCATTTACTCCACTGTGTTCCACAACGATGGAATTATTTGTATTTTCTTAGGTTTTCCTGATGCCAACAACTGTACGCATGGGAGGGGGGATTAGTATGGGATAGTGTATATGGTGAGACGAAGGGTCTGTGTGTGTTAGATGATTTCATTTCCACAATATATTTCATTTAATGTGACATGTACAGAGATGTTCTTGTCCTGTTATAGTTCAGGAATAAATTACTACCTAGACATCCCTGACCTTGCTTGTACTCAAATGTCACATGCCCTCTATGGCAACTTTCATTGCGGAGTAGTGAAGATGACTCATATCTTAGCTTGGCCAATTCATGCCATTTTGTTTCCATCACATCATTATTATGTGCAAACCTGGTACCTAAACAACTCTACAGGGTAAAGTAGGGATTCTGATAGTTGTACATAAAACACCTTTCGAAAGAATGGTTTCCAGCTCAATGTAAGATGACATGGCACCTATTGGCTATACTATTTGGGTTGGGTCAGAAAAAGACATTTCTTGATATCTCTTTCCTCTTGTCTGTGGATCAGAGAATTGTTCTTGTTGCTTGAGACACGTTGGAGATAATACTAGTATTATAACTGTAGGCAAGTGAATTCTTGGATCCAGAGGAATTGCTTTTCAAGAGACTTCATGCAGCTTCAACACCTGATTGTAATGCACCTATCTACTGATGTTGCTTTAGGTGCATATTGTGACACCACCTAAAGGGGAACGTCTTACTTCACCATAGACTTGCATGATATCTATAGTAGTAGTTGAATGCAGCCATAAATGTTGTGTATGATGCACAAGTACTATATGTGAAAATTCACTAAGGTGGCAAGTTTTTAAAATTGTGTTGCTATTTATATTTAGGTGTATTTAAAGTATGGGGGTCCTGGTTTCTTGTCGCTAGTTTAGCTGCAGATTCCCTAGTTGGAATAAATTAAATGACAGCCACTACATATATACATACAATAACATACATACATACATACATACATACATACATACATACATACATACATACATACATACATACATACATACATACATACATACATACATACATACATACATACATACATACATACATACATACATACATACATACATACATACATACGCACACACATACATACATACATAGCGCGCACACACACACACACACACACACACACACACACATTAGGTCAACAGTTCCAGTTTCAAATAAAACAAGTTCTTCATATATCGAAATATGCCCACACATTAATTGACACTGAATTAGAGCTAATTGAGCTATGCAAAAAAATCAAAGATATACAAGGGTTTCGTTGAAATAAATTTTGAATGGACAGGCATTTGATACTGTATCGGTTATGAACAACTGATGAGGGAATGTCTGTGCATGCATGTGTGTGGTGTGGGGTCGGGTGGGGTGACGGTGCTGTAAATAATGACATCCGAAAAACACATCTGTATTGTCCGTCTTTTAAGAATGAAGACAATTTTTATTCAATAATCCTTCTTATGTTTGTCACGACAACAAAAATCAATTCAGAATATTAGCATGCACTGGGGGAAAACATACAATTATAACAAGTTGTATGTTGACTTGCAGCAAAAGATGGCAATTTTATCCATTCTGTTCTTATTTTACACGTTTGAAATTTTCATGTCAGCCATTCCATGGTTTACACCAAGGGAGGCCAATTTTACTATATATACTCAGACAAAATGCAGAACTATTTTTTTTTTTATACACATGAAGAGGAAAAAATCTTGTTTTAATACTACTACCCTTTCGTAGCTTTATTTTTTATTTTTCAATAGATTCTAATATTTTCAAAAAAGCTTGCCATTCTTCCCCTTTGGTGGTATTTGCTTTGCCAGACAAAAGCAACAGGTCAAAAATTTGAGGGAGAAGTCCCGAACAAAAGTATTTTTTTTTAAAAAGGAAAAAAAAAATTGTGTAGCCTTGTACAACAATCTCTGTGTTAAAGGAGATCGGTGTGCAATATCTAAAGTTACAAAAAATGAAAACAACAACACTTATTTGTACACATTTACACAATAAATCATATTAAAACTGGGTTGATCGACACCCCACGTCCTTTAGTTTTACTTGTAATACATCTTTTTTTTTCTTCTTTTATTTTTTTTTCAGTTTTTTTTTTCTTACCATTTTTTCTTCACTACAAAGTCACTGATACTGACTCTAATTAAAATCACAATGTTCCGCTGTTATGTGATTAGTTTTACTTGTTTCCATTTTTCTTAAAAGCAAGCCCGAGTAACTGGAAAGACGTGGGAACAGGGGGAAGAGGCGGACTGACTGGACTATTTAAACTGCTAGGTAACAACTGACTTATTTTTCAAAAAACTGACATCAACATGACTCTACAATGCAACAGGTGTATTTCAGTGAGGATTTTTTTTTTGTCTTCTCTAAAATCACAAATCCAACCAGATTCAAAAAACTAAATCAAAAACGGGGGGAAAAAGTACAAGACTGAGCTAAGAATCACAAACGATAAATCTGATGAAGAAATTCCGATCACACAGCTGGTGGTGGGGTGAAATATAACATTTCAAAGTCATCAACTTGTGCAATTAATTCCTATGTTTATCAGAGCCAGCTGAATGTCTCCCTCCCCACTCCTCCCTCCCCCTCCCCCATTCCCCTTGTTGAACACTCAAAGACCACATAAGGCCTATCTACCTGAGTTTCAAAAAAATGAGCTGGGCTTTTTGGAAAACTGTGCTACTACGAGGCTCTTCGAGTTGCACAAGCACACACTATTTCATTGTATATATATATATTTTTTTTTTAGGCAAACACAATGGTGAGTGAAATCTGTTATTGCTGGTGGCCATACCTGCAGACAAAGCTAATAAACTACACAGATGTTCTATTCATTCTGGCCAGCAGTAGCAATGCACTAGGATCACAACGAATTCCACACACTAAATATACTAAATATGTTGCACCAAGACGAATTATTTCATTAGGGTTTTGTTGCTCACATCTTTTTTTTTTCACATTCAAAAACAAAGTTCCAGAATTCCTTTATAGGCAATATACAAGAGTTTGTAGATAGAAGCATTACGTGCTGTAAGACTATTAGTTTTCATGTGTCTCCCCCACGTTTTTTAATCTCCTCGTTCACCTTCATTTTGCATTGGCCTGCGTCTTTTTGTTTGCTGCATTATTCATTTCTAACTTTGACAATTGCTTCCAGAGTTCTTCTCGCTCTTTTTCCTTCTTCTTCTCTCTGTAGATGGAAACAAATAGCGCCAATGGCGTTGTAGCACAACTGTATATTTCATGTGTTATTCTTTTTTTAAAAGGTTTACATGTATACACATCTTAATGTTACTGTTGGTATGGACAGCATCTGTTTTGTTTGTACACAAATATTTTTTTTTTACAAAATTGAGCCAAACAGGATTAACTTCCTGTGCCATAAGTGAACACATGCATAACAGTTCCTTCAAATTGACAAGTTTCACTACATATGATTATTTGCTTACTTTGGTGAGTACCACACAATACATAGTGCTTTCACAAGTCACCACTTTCAAAATTCTTAGCTGCAACACTTTGAACTGACTGATTTGCAATAGATACAATACATCGTAGATCTGATGACATTTCTGCAAAGTATCTACACTAGTATATGTAGCTTTAAACGGCAAATCTGCTATGATTTCAAACTCTACATTTAAGAACACAGATCACTCAGAAGATCTGTATATGGCTCTTGATTTGCACAAAGATCTAGAGATTGAAAATTTGTAGCTCTTCATGTAGCTCTGTGCACAGGCCCACAATACAGATTCACAGCCCTTTTTCTTACAGATGTGCATATCTGCTCATATTTCAGTTATCTACATTAGCCCACTACACTTTGTAGCATGTCAAATACCACACAATTTGTCAGATAACACAAAAGTGAAATTGTCATAGGAAACACACATTCGATTATCCTGTAAAACACAGCCTTGTATATATTCTACAGCTATTCTACTGTTGTTGTTGTTTTTTTGCTCTGGCTAAAATATAGAAGAGAAATATCTTGACAGAATATGACCTTACCTTTGTCGATCTGCTTTATAACTAGACGTGAGCTCATCAAACAATTTACTATTCATTTCCATAAAGGTTTTCAATACATTGTATACAAGTGCTACAATTGTCCTGGGAACAGAAATACATACATACAGAAAGGTTAACATCAATGGAAATAAACAGCACGGAATTACAACACAGAAATACACATTAGAAGATAACACATCCAGGAAAGGAGATTAGACACACTGGGACACAGTTGAGTAAAACTATGACAAACACACATACCTGATTTCATACTCCATCACAAACACAAACTAATTAGCTCATACGATATTCGATTTCATACATTTCTCAACTGTTTTTATATTCTACTTGTTCCAAACATACATAATGGCCATAATGCCTAATAAAAAAAACTGCGTGGTTCCAGTTATGTTCAATTTTAGAGTAGGTAGATTTGTTATTTTATTTTATTATATGTTTTGTCTGTGTCAGTGTCTAGTTCATGTTTTCCATTGTTCTCCAAATGGTCTCTGTGTTAATTATTTCATACTATCAGATGATAAAAGCCATTACCGTACAGATTGGAAGACTAGTTTGAGAGTGTCTCGTTAAGTTGATGGCAGTTTCCGTATCCACTATTTCTTGCAAATTTTTGTGATTTTATTTTTTTTTTCTCCAATACGTAAAAAAAAGTTTAGGCTCGGCAGTGAAAAGCTAGGTGGGGTCGGATAACCGGAACCAAACAATTATTTTTTAAGGCCTAACAGTAAAATTGTGTAATTATCAGAACAGTTTCCAAACGATGCAATAAAGATGTAACAAGAGTTTCAAGTGTAGTGAACTGTCAATATTCTGACAGCTTTTCTTTAACATAATACTGTGAATGTACCACATGACTGTCATCTGTGATAACATTTTATCGACAGGGCAGCCATTTTTTCAACAAGAAGTCAAGGGTCGTGACATTCACTTACTGGTTCCAATGCTCTTTTGATATCCTGTACAGAGCTGGAAACATAATAGGCAAAATGACGTTTGAATTTTCTTCAATTAAACTCATTATGTATTCATTATTCCAGTAATACAAAGCACGCTCTGCGACCTGCAAGGGGTAGATTAGAATGAAAGATAAAGATTACAATACATAGCTGTCAGTCAATCTTTGTCAACGGGTAAATCAAGTTTCCTGTCTCAGCTGACCTTTGACCCAGGATGGTTTTTTTCACACTAGTCCCCGAGGACACCATTTCCCTGATTGTTATCTGGCTTAAAAATCTACATTGACGACTGTGAAATAGACATATTTCAAATGATCGTTGATCATGAAATATACATGTGCAAAGAACAGTTATAATTTGTTTAATTAAATAATGTTTATAACAGTTCATATATCCCAAGTTAGGTTTTAAATGTTCCACAGAGGAGAACTAGAAATTTTACTTGTTTTACACTTGATGTCAGTAGAATTAATGTTTTTAAACACTGTGCTATTCAGAGATGTATGACAACTTATAAAGAGTTCTGTTATTCTTGGTACGTGAAATAGAAAATTACTGCCTAGGCACATCATAAAAATAATGAACATTCAATTTCTTGGTCGACACCATAACTTCCACTCCATGCGCTTCACATGTATTACTATAGGTGCGAGTGAGAATAATTCTACCTTCTTGTTCTATTTTGACTCTCTAGCATGATGTAAAAAGCTATTGCAGGTACTGAGAATTATGTATATCTTTTATATCAATACTAATTGACTACAAAAACTTTTACTAGTTTCACAAGCAGGATATTTTCTTGTAATTTCTTTTAATACCTAAAAAATTTAATTATAGTGCACCATCTAAATCGAAATGAAAACATGACACTAGACCCTGTAACAATTCTTAGCATCTTTGACAGTTTTCAGCATTAGACTATAACCCCTACGCCATTGGCATGTTGGTGCGTCAACCATTTATCGCTTGCCATGCATATCAAAGATGGGTCAAGGTGAGGTGAAAATGTACTCGGAAATGACTTTGTATTAAAGACACCTACCTGGAAATGTGGACTGGACACACATCTTGATATTTGTTTAAACAAGTACTCTTGTATCTTGACGAACTGGGAGGGTTCAATTACATCCAGAATTTCTTCTATTTCACCTAGAAACATCACCTGTGGGACAAAAAAAGTATCGTCATGACGACATCAATGAATGAATAAACTTACTTAACATGTGGATGGCATTCAGGCATGAAAACGGTCTCCTGTGCTCTGATCTACATGTAATCCAGAGTCTTCAGATATCGATTTCTGATTGACTCTACATCCAGTTGAAGTCATCCCCGGTACAAATGTATATCAACAGAGAAAAGACTTCACCATAGTCCCATTGTTAGAGTCTGTATATTTCATTGAAATGCATACACCTGTGCTAGCTTTCTTAGTGTTTAAGATACAGTATTTGATACACTGGCTTCAATTGTGTGACATTAATATGAAGTCTGTTGAGTGAATGTTTGAGGGCAGTGCTCGTTGGGCTAAAACAGTAATTTGCATATGGCGCTTTAAAAGCATTTTTATACTTTTGTACAAGGTCTGAATGAAATTGACAAGTGCCTAGCACAGAAACAGCTGACGACAGACAGACAGACAGAGACAGACACTCACATACATACATACATACATACATACATACATACATACATACATACATTCATACATACCATACATACATATATTCTATACATACATACATACAGACAGAGACAGACAGACAGACAGACAGACAGACAGACAGACAGACACACACACACACACACACACACACACACACACACACACACACACACACACACACACACACACACACATAAACACACACAGAGCCAGACAAAGCTCGTTCCTATAACCCGCTGAGAGCATTTCCCATTGGGATGAAAAAGCCTACGTAAGCCTCACCTCTTTTTGACTACATGTTTTCGGCCAGAACTTGAGTAACCCCAAGACGACCTGTAGGAAAACAACATGAGGAAAGAAAAGTCATTACTACATGGTAGTTACGACTTAAAAGCTCACATTTGACAAACTTGACCTCATAAAACACAGTTGTTGTGACAGTTGCCTTATTTTAACAGAACTTGACAATCACAAGTTGAATTAAAGCACTACACATCACAAATCAACCCTACACTTAAAAAGGAAATTTTAACAGACTGTATGTATGTGATTGGAGAGATAATTTCCAGTGCTTTTGTGGAAGATATCTCATTTTGCCAGACGGCTGACACTACCGATACTATCACTCTAATGCCTGTTGTATCAAAAAAATAATTTTTTACTTCACATCACATGTGGTAAAAACCAATTCTAGGTGGTACTATCATCGAAATATTTTTAATTGGTAGTGAGAGGTGATTTATTTTGAAATCTCACGTGTCAAAATAAAAATTGAACAAAATATGTTCAGAATTCTTACCGGTTCTGTTAATGATGCATCTTTTTCTAGAAACTGCACCACACAGTAGGCGAGCTATAGGGGGAAAAGAGACAAGAAAAAAAAATAAGTTCTGAAATAATGATAACCACTAAGAAAGCACTTCAACATGCACACACACACTCAGCATGTTATGAGAATAAATTCCCAGGGAACCAACACTCCAGGAGGTGTCCATGAATGTCAAACAGCTATTTCCAGATTTTGTTGGTTTTTGTACACCTACACACACTCAACCACTGTAATTTATACTTTCAATTATACCTGTCTGTACTATTCTACAGATATGGAAACGGTAGAATAACCACTTCACTCTAATCCCGCATATGTAAAACTTTGCCGAGATCACAAATATGATATTACGTAAGGATAAAAATCACTGACTACTTGTTGAGAAGGTATAGAATAAAAGGTGTCAGCTGACTTATCTAAATCATCAATTTATGTTATTAGTTGACAATCCCACCCTCTCTCTAATTTAATCATTTTCTCCATGACAGCGTTTGATTTTGCCTTTGTGGAATGTTCATGATGTTAATCATCATGGGGCAACCAGTACTGACTTGTCTGATAAAAACTGACAGCTACTACGGAAATAACTTGCCAATTCAGCCTAGAAATTGTTACCTAACGATAAGTAATAGCGTGTGACGTCAAACTCTTATTTTGTTCATTCAGTCATGCAGACGACAGTGTCCGTCTGTTTGGATGATGGCAAACACTCACTTCTCTCCTCATATTCACAATCAAGAATCAAAATCTGAAATCACTTCATTCATCCTGAGTAGGGCAAACTAAAATGCTAATTCACATAGATGTTAAAGAACACAAAAAAAACCCAGAATTTAAAAACACCAGTACGCGTAGTAATGGTCAGTATCTACTTCTCCTAGTATGTTATACATTCATTGATGACTTTTGCCTCGAGGGGATGGGAAGGGTATTTTTTTAAATACATTATAGGTCTTTGACATGATATGTTTGTTGTAAACGAATTCTTTACTTATCAATTGTCAAAATTAAAGAGAACTTGGCACTGTATTTAGAGCTTAACTATTAAAAACATGATTTTTGAGTGGACTTGAAATGCAAAGTAAAATGGTTCTAAGCTGACACCTTGTTTATCCCACTCATTAAAGCATGTGGGCCTGGGGGAATCTCGGTGTTTTTAAGAGCTACAGAAACACATCAGTGTGTATTTTACAGCAGTAACTCTTTGATATGATACAACACGAAGTATTTAATTAGAGAACCTGAACCTGACCACGGCTAAATCACAGCTCCTAAATGTTAGTAAAATGCCTGAGAAGTCCTCCATAAACACTTTTGGTTGTTTGTGTACATAGGACTTCAAAGATAATTATTGACACTACTAGTGACTAGAGAAATACATCAATGAAATCTCAAAAGCTAATTTTTGGAGTCTTCTTTTTTTTCTGTTTCGATTATATATGTGTGTCTATGGCTGTGTTTGTGTACTTATGTGTCTGTGTGTGAATATGTATGTGATATTTGAACCAGTTGACGTATCATTTACTGACTAGTTGATGTTCTGGGAACATCTACATCTGTCTGTTTGTCTGTACCTGTCTATCTGTGTCTGTCTGTCTGTCTGTCTATGTCTGTCTATCTATCTATCTATCGAGCTATCTAGCTATCTATCTACTAGTTGTATCCATGTCTGTCTGTCTGTCTGTCTGTTATCTGTCTGACTGCCTAGCTGTCTATATGTATCTTTTTGTCTGTCTGTACACCAGTGTGCCCTCGAAGCCAATTTGATGCACCACTGTCGCACACAATTTCTATTGACGCACCAAAATTTGGTATCCTCCTACCTCTTACTATGTGACGACTCATAAGAAATGCCAGTTTTTCTCATTTTGACTCGCAACAACAAAATTTAGGGGCACACTGGTATTATATATACAGTATCCGTACCATGAATAACAAAATCAAGAACAGGAGTTTAGAAATAAGTACAGAACATGACAAATGGAAAGAAGAAAGTATACAAGAGAACAATAGAAGTATGCTCACCTGTGCATGGTATAGACTGAGACATTTGACTTTATGAAGTGGTATCAGTACTTTGATTAAGAACTGTTTGTGTTCTGCCTTTAACGGCAGAGCAAAACCATTTATGATGCTGCAAAAAAAAAAAAATAAACAGTTTAACATTAGATTGACTTGTTAGCAGTATTACAAGATTAGTACACAGTACAACACAACATGGCTTCTCTCTTTATACATCACTGGAAAGCTGATTAGCCGAATTCACTCCCACAAAAAATTTTCAAACAAAAAGACAAGAAATATTGAACGTTTAAATACTAGGATGTTGTTAAATCACACAGATATTGAGTTAGTTTGACTCTAAAATGAAAATACAATTTTTTGTAGAAATCTGACAAAATGAGAATGGGAGCTTGATATGAAAGTGCTATTTTTAGTAGAGTTCATCGTCAGTACATGCACTCTATTATTTTATCTCTAAATGTGCTTTTCTTGTATCTTTAGCCCTAATCTCTGTCATTCATCCTCTCCCAACTCTGCTCTCCATCCTTATCTTTCACAACAGATTTCTCCGATAAGATGTTCCCTCTGGAGCTTATCAGCACTGCGAGTAAAACTGCCGCTGTAGTCAACGATGTCGTTTCATTGCATTTGCCAGGGATCTAGACGACATATATTTATACTTTGTCTCTACTTGTCTGTTTGATTTCTCATGCTCATTTCAATCTGTCAATTTCATCAGTTGATATCATTCCTTCCCCAAAAAACCTGACTATTAGAGCAAAAAAAATTACGACATGTGTAGAAATTTGAATCAGTTGTCGGAATTTCATCTTACATATGACACAACAATGGAACGCAGTACAGAGCAGACTGGCTCAAGGCAGTGTTGGCAGAGACTTGACAGTCAAGATCAAATAGGGGGAGTAACATACACATATTTGCATTTTATTATGCAAAAAGTCATAATTTTTTTGAGGAATTTCCACAGCTTAACAATTTGTATACCACGGCTGAATAAATAACACAAGGAGAATGAACTATTTAAGTGTGATGTTAATGTGTTGGAAAAAGGCCACTTCACTGACAACATACTCAAAACAGTTTCATTGCCCACATTATGGGAATTATAGAGTCTCGAATTTTGTGCCTACAGCAACGTTTCTATTATCTCATCTAACCTGTAATAGATTTTGGTTTATTGGACTCCATGCTGAGACATACACACTTATACCCAAGCAGAATTATTAACCGTTTCAACACCTTCTCATAAAAATTTTCATAAAATACGACACATTTCTGTAAGTGTACAAAAAAATGACAAAAGAACACCCCATCTAAAATCAATCTGCAACACAAGGCCAATTCAAGATTTTATTCCGTGTCCTCTAAATGACCTTTCTTCAAAAAATGTTTTCTGATTTGAGTAGAGGATGTAATAGCACTTGTCACAGCAGGTAAGAACCTTATAATGATGTAGTAGTCTTATATCAAATATTAAGTCTACGCTATTTTCTTGCTTAATAATGGATATGAATATATGGATGGGTATTACCATACCCTGCAATGTTAAGTTGATCACTTTTGACAGGCAGTTTTAACAACAAAGTTTTCTGATGACATAGCCATTTATTTTGGTGATACATGACTATCATGGTATACTATAATTTCAATGTTATAATTGGGGACACTCCTGTCTTATTTATCACAGATGTTGCTATCACTTAGCAAAAGGCAGACAAAACTAATAACCATCTTATTCTAATATCTTTAATATTTCATTCCCCCCACAAGTGTGAAACATCAGTATCTATAAAGTAAAATCACAAACAAACTGATGGACAGATAAGTTGACGGGCAGATAAACACACGTGTGCATGCGCGTGCATGCATGTACATGCACACACACACACACACACACACACACACACACACACACACACAATATACAGGTACTAAACATACACACACACACACACACACACACATACATACAAACGCACACATGTACAGACGCACATACAACTATTTTGCTTACCTTCCCAGTATCTCCAGAAGCTCTCCTACCCCATTGAAATGTTCTGTCTCATATATAAACCTACCAAGAGAAAGCACGATACGAGACATGCATTAATATACAACATCATCAGTGTTTACTCAAATCACACATCCTCCCATCACTAAATACAGCACCTGGACATTGGTATGCAGATTTCATGCCCCCTTTTAATGCTCTACTCCATTTCACCCGTACCCTCGAGATGTGGAAACTCAGTAATTTCTGAAGTGAATATATGATCAATTAATCCATTACTTGGTGAACTGTTCCACCTTTTACATATAAATATCTCTTGGTTAAGGTCCAATGGAATGTTCAATCATAGTGAAAATGATGTAGAGGTGACTTGGGATGTTACATCTTGAATCATATCATCAAAAATAAAAATATACATATAGTCATATCAACACATGAAATTGTTCTCGCATTGTTGTCAATTTTTTTTTTTTTTCATTTAGGTGAGCCAAGATGTCTGTGTTGATTGCAGCTTTCATTACAGAAATCAATGTGGAAAACTGACATCTTTTGGTTATCGATGTCTTTACAAATCAGAGACACTGACATGGGTTGGTACACTTTACTACTTTATTGGCAACGACTTTCTGAAGTCATGATGATGTGTGCGTAAAGTAAACATCGTGACTTTACATGTACATCCCCCCAAGGAAACCCAAGGCACTATACTAAGATTTATTTTCAGATGCTGATGCAGTACAAAGTTTGAATTTATTTGCAAATAACAGCGATGTGATGTATTAAAATGGCATGAAATAAAACGAGTCGACACAAATCTTGAATATCAACAATGTGGATGATACATGTACCTCTACAAATGTATGCATGATTCTGTCTCATCCAAACTGTTTTAATTCCTCATCATTAGAATAAATTTATCTTGAAAATTATTCATTTTTGAAATTTTAAAAATTCAAACAACCCCTTCATATTAATCAATACTAGATAATGTACCATTTAGATAATTTTTCAAGTAATTTTCATTGGTACCGTAATTTGCATGCAGATGATCATAGATCCTAATACTATGTATGGCGTGACGGTTGAAATGCGGTATTCTTATCTTGACAATAATCTCTCAGATGGGTTCACTTTGAGTTGATGGTTGTCCATTATTTTTCTAAGTTCACTTGCATATCAATGACAATTACAAGATCACTTTGAAACCTTCAACGTCATGGTGTGTATAATCTTCAAATGTGTACGAGCTCTAATTGCAAAGTCCTTCAATGCACACCTTTTTACCTATTCACACATATTTGACATTTCTGAAAACACCTTTTTCATGAAATCACAACACAAGTAGGTAATACTTGAAATGACAGTCGAAGACCTTTAAAAGGTGGTGAAACATAGTAATCATCAATAGCTAGCTGACCTATCACGTTTATCTGAACATAGTCTACGTCTTTCTTTCAATTTTCAGAAGATACTTCATCATTGACAGACATATATATATCCGAGAAATTTTTACAAATATTTTCATGAAATTTACTTATGTAGACTCAATATTTGATCATCTCTTGGCCAGAGGAGATGGGATGTGGAGCCAATTAAAAAGACCATCTTGCTGCAATTTACTGACTTGTAAAAATGAATCCTAATCACGTACTTTGCTCTTACACGTACACTTAGTCGCTCGCTGACTACTCATTGATTAGACTTGTCTACAAGTATGCAAACACAAAACATACAAATATAGGAAAAATGATGATCTAGCAGTTCTTTGATGAACACACAATTGACATTAAACAAACATTTTTTACATGTAGGAAATGGCAGTAATATAAGAAAAAGTTAGTTGGAACAAAATCAACAAGACTATTTTAATCCTTATGGCTCCACTGATAAGATAACATTTAAATAGAACCTGGGATTGAAAACTGAAACCCTGGCCTTTAAATAAAGAAAGACTCATTTCCTTGGAAATCATATAATATTACTAGAACCACCTAAAAGTACAAAAGTAACATTTGTAAAAGTTTAATTCCTGAGGTGCATACTATATTAAAAGCAATTGTGATACCTGATTATCTTGAACTGGCTGATGAGCATATGTAGAAATTGAACAATCTGAGCTGTGAGGTAGCAGATATTTACTTTTTACATAATAAATATCAGTCATTAACGTTGCACTAGCCACAACTGGAGTACTTGTTAAAACGGCTTTGTTATATGTATAATGACGTTATTGTAATCTTGTACACCTGAGCAGTATTCAATCACCTGTGGGTACACATATTTGTGTAACCGTACACTAACAAGATACTAAAAAATCAAATTAAATTGATTTTTGGGTCCCCACCCTAAAATCAGCTACACTAAAACAAAATCACCCCTTCAACCTGTTACTACCCATGGTTAAAAAAATTACCTCTAACTAACCACATGTACAATATCTAATTATTGGTATTTTATCAATTTTCTGTGAATATATACTGTTGGTTCGCTGATCAATGGAAAAAAAAAACTCTAGTTACAGATAGTGTAGCTTTCACAGTACACGGTTGTTCAAAGAATTCTAAAATCACTGTCATCAAATATCAACTGTTAGCATTCATAGTGTTTTACTTCTTTCCTCATTTGACAAGACATGAGAGTTTGACGGAGTGAAAAATCAATGAAATACACAAGTCTGACGTCAGTACATGTAACTCTATCCATCATTCGTGTCTGCTCCAAAAACGTGTATTACGTACTAACACTTGGAGAAGACTACCTTCCAACGTTTCATATGTTTATGTAAGTTGATCATGAAAATGGCAATGCTAGTGGCGCATCTTCATGAACGAAAAAATCTAATGTATTAGAATTAACATTTTAGTGTTTTTGCTTCATGTCTAAAATTACACTAGTTTTGAAAATATCAATAACAGACTACTTCTGAGAAATTGTATCTAATATCAAATCAATATTTTCTTCTGGTCTCCGGTATACATATCTTATATTGATTGCGTGCAAATATTTAACAATAATTTTTTTCAATAATTGCAGGGGTTACAAAATGCTCCCTGGATCATTAGTCTCCATGTTACTTATATATTCCCAATTATGAAGGCATCAAGAATAGATAATAATAATAAATTTGGTTTTTGTAAAGCGCTTTGAGCACCCGACTGGGTGGGAAATTATTACCCCTGGCTCGGATCTATAGCGGGCACAACGGTCTTCTTTTGTACTTCCTCAACTCCCTGGGGAACATTCAATCTATTGCAGCCTTTTTAAGCGCATAGGATTAAAGCATGTTACATTGCAACCTCTATCCTACCAGGTCCCCAATTATACAGCTGGGTTGACTAAGGCACAGTCGTGGTTCAAATCTTGCCCACGGACGTTAGCCATTCAGAAACAAATGGCATGATGGGGCTCAAACCTGCCACCTGCAGATTCCAAACCGACCACTCTAACCGTTTGCCCACCATGACTCCATGATATCATGTTTTCTGTATAAATCTCTCTTGAATGAATATAAAATACACAAATTACTGGTGATATTCAAATCAACAGGTACATATACATGGGTATTTCATGGGTAGTTGTTGGAATTGTGTATTTTATATCAAATATATATCAAAATACTTAAAGTATCAAGATTCAGTCAGTGACACCATTTCTCCATTTTGTTCATACTCTACATATATTTTTATATTCCATAATCTCTGCAGTAAGTTTCTGATCAGCTGACATTTAGATATTACTATATCTACGATGTACTTTTTTTTGTTATTTTTAAGAGTTTTATATTTGAGTCTGTCTGCTATGTTTTATTTAAAAAGCCAAGTTTGAATTCAGATTAAAAAATCTGGCGTGAAAAACTGGTAGTAGAGCTATGGAAAAAGTTGAATTAGAACAAAACGAATGACCCTTCATCATCCTCACGGCTCCACTGATAAGATAACACTAATGCAAGACCCTGCAAAGAGGTTTAGGTGCTTCTTCTACATCAGGCGATTCAACATTTACATTCTTAATTTCTAAATCTCCATGTAAAATATCACGATTAAAAGTATTCACACGATATGATTTCCATTCCCTAAAACCTTCAGAAGTAGTTTACTTGAACTGATTAATCAAATCAATTACTACAGATAATCCAAATAATTAACAATAAACTGTATCAAGTTATAAAACATATACACACTGTCAACATAATCGTCAAAACAAAATTAGAACAAAAACATGTCACATTTTTATTCCTTAATTTTTTTTTTTTTTTTTTTTTTTAAAACACGAACGCAAGACCCTTTGATATAATCCCTGGTCTTTACAAAAGGCCCAGTTTGGGTGAGAATTAAAATCTAGGTGTAAAACACAGTTTTCTGTTAGTGCTTTACAAAATAAGGTTGTTTCAGACCAACAAATGATCTTATCTAACCTTCATGACTCCATTGAACGGGATAATACTAATGAGCAACCCTGCGGGATTGAATCATGACTTTTAAAAACATAATAATTTGTGCATTCTATATCGTTATATGTTTGTATTTTTCTGCAATTTTACATTTGAAAGGTTTTCTTTAATCACAAAACTATGAAACTCTCTACAAATATTCATCCCGTTATCATTTCTAGTTACAATTTACAAATTCATCTTCAAACATATCGCAAACCAAAAAATGTGTCATCGAGTCTTGAAAAGTCTTTAACGAACCCCCCCCCCCCCCCATTCAGTAAGTCTAGCGCACCACTGTCCTTGTCAATATCACCGTGGTGATTATATCATTGGTAAGGTTAAACCAACATGAACAGTGTCGACACGTTCTACCTTGTACAAAGTGATAAAGCCAACAACCAAGGCTAATGAGATCGGAACCTTTTGTTTCTCCTCATTGCGTGGGTGCTATCCAAAAAAAAAAAAAACGTGGTAAAAAAAAAGACATTATAAATCACCAATCAATTCATCCCAAGACTCAACTCAGTCAGCAGTCAATTTCACCTTATCTGGAAACTGCTTGCTAACAGGCTTTCTTTATCATTAAAACACTGCTTACTTCACTAATGGCAATATGAATAGAAGCAAGACTTCCCTTCCTGACTTATTACCTACTAGGCTCGTTATTTCAAACATTGATAACACGATCTAACATTAAAAAAAAAAAAATTTAAGACAATCCTGAATACTCTTTCATAAACATTTACTTCACAACTGTATCCATTTCATGACACACTAAAAAGACTGAGTCTTGAAATGTTAAAAATCCACGGTTCACCAACAGTCTTGTATCTGCATAGTATTTTATGTTACGATTATTTCGATATGCAATGAGTGCTCATTTTAGATGCGGCAGTTAAATTCATTACATATTTTTTTGTCATCAATATGTCATATGTTCATCCTTGCTATCATAACTAATCACATTATTGATGGCTTGTGTTTTGCTTCATGTCCTCGTAACCAATGTAAGGAATGCAGCTGAGCAATCACTGACACTGTAGGTCAAATACTAATATTCAGAGTTGAACAGCGTTTGATTCTTTCAATCCACTTTTCTCCTGAAATCATTGGCTGAATACCACTCAGAAAAAAACTGGGAAAGAGCACTTATGCTAGTTTTCTCCTTTGGAGGCATGATAATGTGTGAAATTGAAAGCAACATTTTTGTTCATTGCAAGAATAGGTGAAATCTACCTGTGTTTATAGTGGATGCTGTCTGGTTGTTGCTCTGTATCAGACAGTGTACTGTTAGAAGAACCGGAAACTAAATGCAAGTTTTACCAGTTTCCCCTGTAGACATAGTGTTACTTCATGAATTGAAAACAGTATTTGTGTCACAGCAGAGAAGGTAAAACCTGTGTTTTAAACTGATTGCTACCTGTTTTTTTCATGCCAAACTATGCATCGTAATGCCGAGTGAACAGGAAACAATGTAGGGTTGGTTTTTTTTTTCCATTTTAACCCTGAAGACATATACTATGTGAATTGAAAGCAGAATTTCTTTCACACTGCATTAGAGCAAGTACAATCTCCCAGTGTTAGCAAATGATTTAATACTGCCTGCTTTCACTCTCAAATTATACATAATTACGTATAAATGAACGGGAAACTGTAGGAGTTACTATACAATAAAAGACAACATTTTGTGTTGTGGGTCAGTGATAACGAATGAATTGTCTTGTAGGTCACATTGTATCCGAGGGACACAAAATTTTGCTGTGTCATAAGAAACTGTTTTGTCAGTGGTACATCAAATTGGCTTTTAATAGACAACACACTGTTGATTACCTTTCAAACTAACCACAACAAAGGTTCTAAAACAGAAGAACACTAGGCCCCCCAAAATAGAGGTTAATATACATTTATACCCTAAGATATTTTATTACCCAAACAAAATGACAGAAAAAGTAAAATTAGGGTTAGGGATATTGAAGTATGATGATCTATGTTGTTAAATTATTTAGAGGAATATTCAATCCAATATTTTTATCACACGGAAAGCTGGGTCCAGCGTGTGTGCCATCATTGATAAAAAACACTGGAATTCAGATGGTACATCGTTCACTAACCTGGATATAAACTCTATTCCCCAAATCATACACAACACAGTACGGTACATGATTTTTTTTTTGTACGTAATAAATCATGCATGTTTTAAGCTACCATGCATTACAACGACTCACACATACTAATCTGTCTGTCCAGACATCTGAGACACTACAGTAAATTAACATCCCAACTACATAACTGGGTTTCATATATGTCAAGATCGATTATGTATTTCTCCTCATTCTTTTACTAGTAGTATATAAAATACAGACTGGTTTAATCTCTACACAGACTTTGATTCTGATAGATAATGTACACGTATGTATATACCAACCCAACCAAAACCTTGTCTCCAACACTGATTCAACTAGTAATCTATACAGAAACACTATGGCTTCCATTAGGAGTATATATGTATTTGGGTCGAGATGAGTGATTACTTGTTCATCATTGGCCAATTTTTCAGACAGAGCCACACGAGACGTAATTACCATTATACCACACTGATTCTGTCACAAGTGTTCTATATTTCGCTTATTTTCCTGACAGCAAAAAACACAGCTATGACAAAGTCCAGTCAATATTGTACAATTTAACAAACAAATAATTCATAGCAAAATGACCTCCTAAATTACGATTACATTTTTCAAAATGTTCACTATTTTAACCCAGTTAATATCAATAATTTGAAGTATTTATCACTGTCATATATATTCAGTGATGGTATTTACTTCCCTATTCTGTCTCTAAAACAAGACAAAAATGCTTTGTCACTGCATGGGATGGAGACAACATGTACATTTTGTACATTCGGTTCACCAATAATGTCAGGAGATGAGGAAGGCTGTCACATGACTGTCACCTGATCCTGATTCATTATTTCACAGATCTTTGGAGATGGCCTCGGGTGCACTGAGAGCCACTACTGACTAGAATCTATACACGAGTGCTGTCTCTATTTACATCATTATACAACCTTAGCACTTCCTCACACATTTTTAACGTTTTTCATATTCACTGATTCTGATCAGTACATGTAAGTCACCGAATTTCATTACTTCAGTCATTACAGACAAGTTTTGATGATCTATAGGTCAGTGAAATGTTCACTTCTCATAACAATAAAGTTCCTTCCCACAAAATTTCATAGAAATAACTAACTACTGATCAAGTACTTTCTACTATCAACAGGACTGTTTTCATGAAAAGAAAGGAGAAATTTCATATTCTATCTACTACCAGTCATTTGTCTGCACCTCGATGACCGTAATGAGGAAATATAGGATCTTCCAACTACAAGCACGGTTTTCCTTCATCAATATTGTATACTGCCGGCAGGCGTAGAAAACTTAAGATTATCACAAACTCAATAAACTATCATAATATCAATGGTAGTCATGTGCGACTGACAGGCTTCATATTAACCTGTACTCAACCCAAATGGCTGTGTGTTGTTTGGAAAAATGGGAAAGCCGATAGAATGTTTGGGTAAGGATTACTTGTTACATACACTCAGTAATGTTTCTACCTTCTTTTTCATGTTTTCAGTTGATTGGAAAAAAAGATTGTTGGCCTTGGAAGACAGCCAAGTTATGAGAGAGCAGTTTAATCATATTGGGCATTTTTCCAGCCAACTAATCGGAGTACTGTTATTTGATCATGTTAACCTCAGCATCAACTTTTATGTCTCCCACTTTTTTTTTTACAATAAAACTTTTTTTCATTTCAATGATTTTCAACAATGCCAGGAATCATTTTTAATGTCTTAGCTTGTTTTTCAGTTCGATACTTGGAGGACTTTTACACATAAAACTACCAATAGGAATGATGTACACAAATGCAAGCTTCAACAAAAGTACATTGTAAACTCAAACGGTTTCCAGAAATTCTGACTAGCCTACATCTTATTAACAGATCATCATCATCATATCAGGTAAGTGACAAAATTTGACACAAACCAAGACAGACATCGATGATGTAAATTATACATTTTATTTTGTGACATTATACTATGTTGTCATGGCAATAAAGTTCACGGTCCTGGAGGTCAAAGGTTACTCCCAAAACCTGGTCTCCATAGACATGCATGTACAAGTGCATCAAGACAAGGTGATTCACTCTGAGTTGGAAAAGAACAGGCTCCCCATAAAATGATTGATAGTATTTTATTACAAATCGCAAGTAGTAGGTACATCTAATTTTACCTTGGAAATGTACTGAATGAGTAAAGAGGTAGTTTATATAGTGTCTGTATGGTCTGTCTCTGAATGACATCAATATCTTTACCTCAAACAGTGACAGAACTGAGAACCGAAAGGTAGCTACGACTACTACGCCAATGGAATATGACACTACAATAGCAGCAGACAACTCATGCCAAAATAAATCTCAATGTCTGGTTATATTTCCAGAAGCAACCACTGTTATCCAATAAATCAATTCCATCTATCTAACTCTCTTATAACATACATCAATATTTCAAATTTATATATTTCATCTTATTCTATTTTAACTTCTAGCAACAAAACTATCATTCTTTCCACTTTTATGAATGTCCTGACAAATCCACTCCAAGTTAGTTCAACTAAAAAAAAAAAATTGACATTATTTTTGAGAAATGGAATGATACGTTTCCTGAACAAGGAAATGATATGGGTGTTCATCATAATATTTTTTTTTCTGTATCGTAAATGGCCCTGAGCTCAGGGACAACAAAATACCCAGCACAGATGCACCTGTCAGGGCAATCCTTTACAAACTTCCTTTTTTCCCTCTGGATATCCAGTAATTGCGGAGACGGTTGTATTTAAGTTTAACAAGATACACCTACAGATGTGTATAGATATTGATATATTTTGGGAATTCTCTTGGATAATTTCCAATTTTTAAAAATGAATATATCAAACATTTATGTTCAGTCGTAAATGTAAAGTACCACCCTGAGAGAATGAATATCCATGGATCCCACTTACAAATGAATGGTTTTGGCTTTAATACTGAATAAACATGAAAATTCCACTTCTCAAGAATATCGTGTTGTCATGGTGTCAAGTTGGGGGGGGGGGGCATTGATATTGCTATCTGATCACTGACAAAGACACTACTCTCCTCTTAATTTCTTAAAGAGTATGTTTCAAGAAATGTTTTAATCCCTGATCATCGCATTAGTTTTTGATCTTAGTACAAATTACACGGAATCTTCAGGACCAACTTTTCTTATAACTCTGCCAAACAACTGGTTTTCACACCTAGATTTTGATCCAGATCCGAAGTAGGTCTTTACCATTTGCCATTTTTTGTGACTATTCACTCAGATATGCTTATTTTCTTACTCCAAAATAATCGTAACTTACATTTGAGGTTTCTCACCTTTAAAATATAGAGTATGTAGTAATGACGGTACTTACTTTAGAAAAATATTACTAATTTGTTTTCTGATGAAGGCCCTGAGCCCCAAGAACTTGCCATAGATTCGATGTAAGATAGTCTTCAAGAAGTCTCTTTCTCGTGGGTCTTCACTGTCAAACAATTCCAACAGCTGTGGTCAGAAAGTAAACAATAACACTCATCAGTTATAGCAAAAATACTAGATCTGAAAGAAACAATGTTTCATCACATATCATTGACTTGTCCACGAATCACTATCTCGGCGACTTGTCATTAGCTTTCAGATCTAGTAATCCTCTACTGTTCACCAGATTTGAAAGCCAAAGATGTGTGTCTCTAGACTAGAGAATCACAGATCATTAAATACTTTGTCATTGATGAAGTCAATTGTCTGTTTCCAAACATCTACCATGGAAATAGTGCTCACATACATGTAGGTTATTGGGAAATATACATGAAATTAAATAGACATGAAACTATTGAATTTCTCCCCAGAAATATAATTTATATATAAGACACAGTACGTTAATGGTAAATAATTACATGATACTTGGAGAAGGGGGTTTAGAGGTAGTTGACTAGTAAGTAATCAAGTCCAATCCTTGTACACACATTTTCAGATTTAGACAAAATACAATATCATAAGGGGACGGAACATGTCACTCTATACATAAAGGTTTGTGTAAAACCATGACCTACAATATGTATAATATTTTATTTGGTTCTTTCTAGTATTACATTTGAATACAATTTTTCATCTTTCAGGAAGGCATTCATACTGAAACCCAAAACAAAACATTCAAGAATGGACCAACCAGGACACAACTATTCCCTGATAGCATGTTATTCACTGGATAAGCACATACATAATCCCCATATTGCCAACAAAATAAATGGCATAAGTAATATTAGTACTGGGAATCATCTCATGAGATTGCAAAAATGAACATGATGACAGTATTTGTTCATAGTTGCTGATGACTGACTCTACATCAATTACTTTTTATGATCTAATTATGATTGCAATATCATTCAATATCGATATCTAACCTATCTTGTGATGATATATCATATCTTGTCCATCGTAACGTAAATATTTGCAGGTTCTTCTATGAATGTGACAAACAGCAAACCACTGTTTTGAAACGTGACAATGGTCCTGTCCCCACTTGAATCAATTTGAAACTGATTCAAACTGAATCAATTCAGTTTAAATAGTTCGAAACTGGTTTCTGCCCCCCCCCCCCCCCCCCCCCCCACACACACACAAAACCTGAGTAATGTATTTGAACTGATTCACTTTTGCATTTTGCATGGTTTAATCAGTTAACAATCCCACACCCCGGGTAACAGGTTTCAAACTGATTCAACTAATCAGTAAATCGGTTAAAATTGGTTTCTATGCAAGCAATGAGAGGAGAATCAATTTTGATTCAATTTCAAACCAATTCAACCTTCCATGTGGAGACAGGGATTATGTAAATTAATATCAGTCACGAAATAAGAGTATCCAGGGAAAGCAAATATGAAAGTTGGAGTCTAGTATTTCATCTACAGGTATTACATGGTATTGTAAACAACATGATATGCTGTGTTAGAACTAAAACCTACACTTCATTTTGTTGTAACAAATCAAGAATTTTTTAATTTTTTTTTTAATTTTACATACGACAGATACACAAATCAAGAATATTTCTGAAAATATGTTATTACATGAAATTATTGTACTGTGGAAACCTCTTATCAACACATGCAGTATTTCGGTGAAACATTTTCTTATGAATATTTAAATATCATACTTTGATGTCTTCTCATACATGTTATCACACAAAATGAAACTAACATCTTTAATACTGTAACCATGGCAACTAACATTTATATACAGTATCCATGGTTACTGTATTTGTTTAATTGGTCCCTCAGGGCATGTTTCAAATTGGCCATGTAAAATGATTCAAATGGAATGGTAGTGTAAAACACTGCCCCTGCTCTGAATGTATATGGTACGAGGTTTGACACGTCTTCCCTCTCCGCTATGGTTCTTTCCAATTTAAAACAGTAAGATTTCATTCGCATGGACTTTGGGAATAAAAACCACCCATACCCTTGCTAATGACTATATAAAATACAGAGATTAACTTTAAATCACTAAATTCAACCTACGTCTTGTCTAGTCTGTCAATTCTTTTCTTACGTTCACTCGACCCCCAAAATGGACAACAGTAAATCATGCAAACAGATTAGCTCAATATTGCACATGTGCACAACCTCTTACACAGTTAACGTTTAAGCAGCTGCCACAGCGTACATTTTTGCGGCTAAAGTGGACGTTAGACAAGACAAGAAATGACAGAATAGACAAGACGTAGGTTGCATTTAATGATCTTAAGTTGTTTTCTGTACTTTTTATAGTCATGGGTAGGTTTTATTCCCAATATCTGTGTGCATGAAATCTGTTTGCAGTCTCCCTATTTGAAATTGGGAAGAACCATAGTGAAGAGGGAAGACGTGTCGAACCTCATAGCATATACATCCATAGCTATCCCCTGCCCCCCCTTCCCCCCCACCTCTCTCTCTCTCTCTCTCTCTCTCTCTCTCTCTCTCTCTCTCTCTCTCTCTCTCTCTCTCTCTCTCTCTCTCTCTCTCTCTCTCTCTCTCTCTCTCTCTCTCTCTCTCTCTCTCTCTCTCTCTCTCTACAGAATTACATGTAGATTGTAGTCAAGTAGCAAAGCATTACCCTATTTTTAGTGATTAGTTTTATCTTGAATTGGAGAATAAAATACTACTTTATCCTTGTATGGATCTTTTTAGACAAACACTCAGTAGGGTATAGCTATCTCTATTTTATTCATTTGTTATTACTGTCTACAGTGTATTTGAAATTGCAAATATAGGGGGACAGCACAACAATACAAATCCACTTTTAAAAATATGTTAGGAGGGTCTAACCACATTCCTACACCTACCCCAAACCCCCTAGCTTGATGCAAATATGTATCTGCTGAACAGTCGGCCCACTACTCTGCACCCTTGTCTGTAAAGTTACTGTGATTGTGAGAGAAAGGTCAGACAATGTCAAATCTGTGTCCACTTGTAGTAACGTATATCAAGATTGAAAGTAATCCTTTGATTGATTCACTGTTACCATGACAATGCTCTAAGCTACATGATCTGCAAGACGTACAAAATGCAGTATACTATTGGGACAACAAACTACTTCTTTGCCAATAGCTAGTACGACTACATGTCAACTGCTTATGATACACACACCAGAGATACTCACAATCATGTATCGCATGCAACATACATGTACTGTATACTACCCACATACAAATACCTTTCTATAGAGCGAAGAACTTAGAAATACATGCAAGACAGTACGAACCATACTGCTAGTAAACACTAAACAGTCCACTTATACAAACACTAACATCATACTACACGCTCGGTTTGTTTTCTTAAAACAGCTTTCCTTATATTGAAAAAACAGCAACAATTGTGTAAAGTAAGTGCAGTGCTCCATACACTGGATCATCAGCATGCTGTAAGTTAGCCCACACCTTCACACTGGTGGATCTCAGTGATATCCACCACAAGTACTTGGCCATACGGCCACAAATTAGATTATCATTTAACCTCGGACCACTGGTCTGAGATTTAACCTAACAAGGACTCAACCTCTACTTAGATCATATGGACAAGTTGTTACATCACTAAGAAAATGTTTTCTTTTGTGATCGGCTGATCTTATCTCATTAACATTCACACTGCTTGAGGACACTACTGAAGACATCTACCACAGTGAGTAGATTTAAAACCCAGCACCTGTGTTCTGGTTGGCACTTCATTAAAGTAACCACTGGCTGGCTACGCCTTTCTGGAAAGGACAAAGTCGAAATCAGAAAGCACAAAGGCCAACAAGGTAAACAATATCTATACGTACAGTTAGTATGTGACTTATCATGACCTGGTTAATAGAATCATCACCAGGGGAAAACATAGCACCACAGGACAGGTGGTCCTGTGTCTTTACATGTAATGTCTTACAAGTACTTACCTGTAGTACAAATCTCTGATCAATGTACTTTTTCGCTATGCTAGGTTGGAACTCAGGGGATTCCAAGAACCGAAGGAAAAATTCATAGACAATCTGCAACAAAAACAGAAAATATTCAGTATGGTTATGAAAATCATTTCTTTCTTTTTTTGACCATCAATAACGCTTGATGTGTTTGTCATTTTACATCAAACTTTTACAAAATTCATGAGAATATTTTATTTCAACAAATTATACACATTACAAGTGTTTGCCACTTCCCGTTGTATGAGACAGTTGCTCAGACTGAGAACTCTGAGATGTCGTGATTTCAAATGTAACACATGTCATCTAGGATATCGGAAAACAAGACCAATGTGTTATTTTTAAAGGGCTTCTCTCACTTGTTTGAGTTGAGCATATTTCCCTTAGGATTCAGCAAAGAAAATTGTGTACATTATCAAAGACAAACCTACTGAAGATGTCTGTTGTAAAATTTTAGAAAAGTTCCCTGATACGTTATGTTATGAATACTTGCAAATCTCGTTTTGCACATTTTCCTCGATGAGAGGATTTTAAGATTACAGCACAATACTGTAGTAATGGCAAATTCATTATTTACAATGATGTGATTTTCAAGAATCAATTTGTTTCAGAGATATTATCAAACTCAGAGAACTAATAACACTCTCCCAGGGTCCAAAATAAGGAAAATCACACCGCTTGTCTTGTCAAGATAAAGACTATGTCGTCTATATTTCAAACAACACAAGGCAGTCAACGTGTGTACATCAGGAACCCTTGCAAAGGCTGAGGCACCTACATGTACGTATGCATTGATATCAAGGTACACTGAGAGAGATTCATCGTTTGTACTCATTTGTAATCACTCAGTTACAACAACAAAGAATCTGTCAGTCTAAAATAACTATCTTGTGTTGACTTTCTTTGTTCCTACAGTATTTGGACAGATTTAGGTGCTTGTCAAAATTAATAATATTTCAATTGATAAATGTATCTTGAATTCAGCATAAACCTTGACCTCTGACACCTTAGTTGAGATTATTGTACCAGCTGGAAAGCCTTGTATACAAATCTAAAGTGAGACATGGAGAGACTCTACACAACCACACGATCGTTTATTTTATTAATTCACATTTAATGACGACATGATGAAGGGTGTCAGAGCACACTACATAAGGAAGTGTTTTCTAGACTCAACCAAAATCTATCCTGCTTTAATACTGTGCTGTTTTGATACATCGTTAGCTAGTTGTACCTCCTAGCCCTTGTATTCGCCGCTTGTGTTGAGAAAAATTTCACATAGCCACACCCCAAAAAGTCATTATCATGGTTATTTAACATGAAAATTACCACATCATGCAGCGCAATGCTTGTATATTTACATACTGATTCATTTGAATAACGACAGTCCAATTAGTTGTCGTGGTTGAAGGGACTGCACATTGTGATCAACCAGGCTATTGGGCAAAAAATTTTCAATTTGTAATTACCAGTTTTGACAATGTAATCATTGCAAGCCGAGAATACGAGGGCAAGGAAATTTGACCAGTTAACGATGTATCTCAACAGTGCAGTAAACAGGCTAACCACAATCGAGAGCATCATCATGCAGTGATTAAGGAACAGAAATCTGCAAGTTTTACCAAATTTCTCCCTTTTGTTACCATGGTTCCAAAGCACAAACGCTGTATGCAAACATGTGAATGCAGAGTTTATTTTCATCCCTCGCACGACTCTTTACTGTCAACAGTTCATAACAGTAAAGGTCACCTTGACATTTCTATACATTCAAAGCGTTTGCACATCCTCTCAGACAAATCCTCGTCAAACATATAGTATCAAAAACATGTACTGTGTTTGACAATGCCAAAAAATTACACTCATTTCTTCAACTAAAATGCCAAGATTGCGCTTGCAAATGCAGCAGGTACTTCAGTTCATACCCAGCAAAAAGTTACGATTAAAAAGAAAGAGAGCGTTATAGCTGGGTGCAACTTCCACACAGGATGTAAAAGATTCCAAGACACTGTTACTTACATACACGCCTCTCCTCACCTGTAAATGTGGCCATGAAGCTTCTAATGTGGGGTCATCTTCCTCTGGGTCAAAGTCGGGGTTATCACTTGGGGGCAGTGTCCGAAAAATATTACAAGCAATCTGTGAAAACAAAACAAATTATCAAACACATGTTTTGAAACCTTGCCAAGTCCAAAACACCTTGATTTAATCTGTCTAGACAGTATCGCTGGTGTCTCTGTATATGATGCAGTGTGATGTAACTTTAACACAACATGAGAAACAACGCATTCATTACAGAAACTTGTGTCTCGGGTACAAATGACTTCTTACGATGCTGCAAAATATACAATGGTGATGGAGGTAAGCTCCTGTGCAATGATACCTCAAGTATCATGGCCATCCGTAGCAGCCATATTGGATTTCTGATTGGTTGCTTGTGATGTGTAAACAAAGATGCCCGTATATTATAGTATAAATGTAAGTGGGTAAGTGATGGCCTGACTTGTTTGACCTTGAACATCAAAGTTAAAATCTGTGCATAACTGGAAACACTGTGATACATAATTAATGACTACAAGTATACACAGGAGTATCATACAATTACTTGACTTTGAAATCTCACTTTGGACTTTTGATTCTTGAAATCTGACTTTGATGACAAGATATACATACAATAATACATGTAGCACAAAGGATCACCCTATACGACATGGATGGAGACACTTGAATAATTTCAATGAGTCATAACTCCTTGTACATCTTCAATATAATCTATTTCCAAAAATAGCTAGTCAGCTACATACATGTATGGATCAATGAGGGTGAAGGGGGTGGGATGAAGTGCTGAATCTGCATGTGACAATGGTATTTCATCTTTGAGCCAAGTTTGAACAACAACATGTGCAAATATAATGTCTGAGAACTGTTTGCTTTGTATGCAGAGGACAGACAGACAGACAGACAGACAGACAGACAGACAGACAGACAGACAGAGACACAATTAAGAGCAGCGCCTTCCAGACGACTGTGCAATTGCAAAATCATTCATTTCTTCTAGTAGCCGAGTCTTCAGTTTTCCTGGAGAGCAGAACTATATAAACAAGATAAGGAAAGAAGTAAAGATGCATGCAGTCTATGCATAGCCCCTTAGGAATTCTGCATCCAGTGTAGCAAGCTACTGACAGCAGAGCTGCCGATAAAGATTCCATTTCATTGTAGCATGATAAAGATTGTTATCATTTTTTCTCAGAATTCATCACATATGCACTGTATTATCCTGCAGACAATTTCCAAATCGGATAATCAGCATCTTTAACACAGCTCTGTCACAGTGTTAGCTGAGAGTTGCTAACGTTCACAAAACATACATTGTACACACACACACACACACACACACAAACACACACACGCACACACAACATGCTTGCTAAGGCACTTGACTAAATCAAGGACACATTACTGCTGTTTTGATATTAAAATATACTTAAAAGTCACGTACATGAAGGGTTTGGTCCACAGGTGTGCTCCTGCCAAATCAAATGTTGTGAATACAATACAACAAATTACTAGATGATAAAGGGCACTGTCCTAGAGTGACCCAAACACACACAATCCTGCTGCATACCCACATAGTCACTTAATTCCAATCATACCATGCCAATATCTATCGATATACAGCAATGTAAAGGGGCCCCCTTTATTACTATATGAGCAGGTCACGCAGTAGACATACACTCTAAAGACTGCAGTAATCAGAAGTCTTAAAACATAATACCCAAATGTTATTATTTTGATATAATAGTAATGACATTTCTGACCAGTCTGTCTCTTAGTCTGATTGAAATTTCACTAGATTTTTGCCGTCAGGGATATCTGAAGATGATTCATTCTTTGGAGCAGACCAGTGCAGTGATGATTTCCTGTGTTATCTCAGAGTCTGCCAGAAGAGATAATATTTAGGTGAACGAGACTCATGAGTTCTTCATTGTATACATATGACATTGGATGCACAGATAATGACTTTGTCTGTTTTAGACTTTTATTAGAAAAAAGCAGGTGTGGTGTGAGTCCCCGGTATGTTAACAATTTCACCTTCGTGTGGTATGTGGCAACAATATGGAAATATCTGACGTGATAAAACACAATATTTGAAATGTTTTTGGGCACACCAGATGTTAAGATTTACAGTGTGCAAATGTACATCTCTCACTTTCTTTTATGGTAATAACCTCGTAGGGGTCTCAGTCCAATCATACTTTCACATGTGAGCGGCGGATTATGCATATGTACCAACAATATATTATGGAAATATCTGGTAGGATAATCGTGTGAAATATTTCAGAGTACACTATATTGTTGTATTTCCGAGTATTGTATCTACCAGCACATAGCATTTTCAATTTGTAAAGTCACTTTGTGAATTTAAATGTTTCATTGCATTTCTTGTGGTAGTATGTACAGTACATGTACCAACATTATGGAAATATTTTGACGAGATAATAAGTAAGCTTGTGAAATATTTCATAGCACACTATATTTTTTTTATATTTCCGAGTAGTACATCTACCAGTATATATCACTGCCATGGGGCTAAAGTCAGTTTGTTATCATCCAAGATCTTTAAAAAAAAAATTGAAATAAAATATTCAAACACATCTATAAAGTTGATCTTTTTAATATTCTCCTTTTCGTAGACATATCACGATGCAATATTACAAACTGTGTTACTTTCATAAATCCCTGGTGTTTATGCATACTTAACATGCAGAATTGGCAGTAAATGTTAAGTCTAACATGTGCTTCAGGTTATGCACACATCCTTTTTTTAGAAGTTTTTATTGCATTTGGACATCACAGATTACTGTTCCTAATGCATCATGAGGTAGAATAGTCAAGACGTAGTTGTCAGGCTTCTTATTCCAGCAAGGATGTAGACTGCATTTAATCTACATAATTGAACCAGACAAAAAAAAATATCCAGAAGGCATTTGCTTTTTTTAATATAACATTGATGAAAATAAAATGGGATTTTTAATGAAAATGTAATTGTTCGATTAATTTCACTTCCAAATCGCTAATATAATACAACACTAAAAAGAGCTAATTTTTGCACAGATCAACTGTTTTAATTCCATTCATTTCAAGATCTATACAATATATAAGTTAACAGTCTTGCATAAAAAAGAAAAATTTTATTCAAAAAGTACTTCAATATATACATATGAATCACTTTGCCTCTTAAGATTAGAACATGTCGTGCCACGCTATCAGCTAATCACTTATGCGTTTTGAGAAGCCTGACAGAGCTGAACAACACGATGTGTATTACATCTAGTGAATACTGTAATGTATAGATGATTTGATGTGGATTTTTTCCTCTTGACATTTCAAAATTTTTGTCATATGGTGACCCGATTCATTTTAACCACCTCTTTGTGTATGTATGTAGATTCCTGGCACAAACTGACGTATCTACATTATAACATGCTCATATCGCATTACAACATAAATTATTTGTAATGCAGCTTTGATATCAATTTCAACCCAATTTCTCAGCTGTCTTATTTTATTCTATATTCCTTGTCTGGTCATTTCTGAAATAGTTGATCTTGAGGCTACCCAGTTGTATTAATGCTTGCATACATCTGCATTCATCGCCAGTAGTAGATGATTTTCATGCCAAGGCAAAATGCTTCAGTTAACACATACATGTAACCTTTGTGTGACTCAAGGGCAAGCGAAGCCTCAATGCAAACATAGAAATGTTGGCAAGTAATTTCCTGATGACTGAATAAATCTCACTCCCATTCTCTCTCTCTCTTTCTACGTTGATTTACCTAAACAACCATAAAATGAAAATCTTCTTTCACTGACATAAAAAAACACTGAAATAAAAAAAGGTACGACCTTTATAAAACTTGACCTCTTCTGACAACAAAGATAACATTGCACAAGACTAAACATACAGACTTACACTGCCCTACATACAGTTCCAGACATTACTGAAAGTTCCACTAAACTTCCAAGCTCTGATTAGTTACTCAGTTTATTTTGTAAATTCATTCCATTGGTCATATTATACTACCAGCTATTATACTAGCTACATTCAATTACTATCATTTTCATAAAACATGCAGGAAAATTTATACCTTTCTGGAACACTATCTATTGCTTTTGATATATACTGTATCCATCAAATGGTCATATTGGATGAATCAGATCAAAATGTTTCACATCTTACATCAACACTAGCTGCAACTGGAATGGTTTGTTTTTTCAAAATGTTTTGCTAGGTACAATATAATACACCATGAACAGTATTGCATCACCTGTGGGCAATCATTTTTTTGTAGCTGTATACACGATAAATCAAATTGATTTTGGGGTCCGCACCCAAAAATCAGCAGTCAATGGCAATCGCAATTTCAACCCACTTGTATACTACTTACGGATACTAATATCACCCACTGATAAACATGCATAAATTATGTCTAATTATTGGTATTTTAACAACTTTCAGTGAATATATTGTGTTTGTCTGATTGAAAAATGATACTCCAGTTACAACTAGTACAGTTTTAACATGGCGACTTCTGTACCAATCAAAAACAACAACAAATATCATGGTATACTAACAAATGTATTTATCACCAATACTGTTAGTTACTAATCTCAACAAATTACAGGGAGAAAAGGGGAAGGGAACATAGAAACATACATAAGTGTTCGTAATTTCATAACTTAGTATTTTTCACTGTTGGTTGATCTGACAGAGTTCTCACATCACAGAGAGAATGGCTCTTGACATTCTATATCTTAATTAAATTGGCTGGTTGATTTTTCCATAATTTCTACACACTTTTTATACCTTGCCTACTAAAAAAAGTAGAACCTCAGGGACATGAAAATCACAACCATTGAATTCCCTCTACACTTTACAATGTGAAAGTTTGCTCCTGGTCCTTTTGAAATAATGAAAGACATTTTGGAGTTCACCATCTTGTTTTCAAGGAGATCATGAATCTTTTATTTTCCCATAGCGTTAACACAGTATTTGGCAGCCATATTGGATTCAACGGCCATATTGGATTCAATGACCATATTGGATTCAAAACGTGAAGAAAACTTTGATATCATTTTGACCTTGATTTCAAAAATTTATGCAATGACCCCACATTTTATTTCTTGATTTTAACTGAGAATAATTTGGAGTTTTCTTGAACAAAGTAGCAGCAAAAGTTTAAAGAGTTCATTTCCAAGGTGCATTCACCGTTAAAATTTTGACCAAAACACTACCACATTTTTTAACTCTGGAATAATTTGAATCTTGTAAGTTTTCAATTCTAAAAATCTTATGACATTTGAAAACATTTGGCTTCTTGAAAAATTGACTACCTGATGTACATGTAACCTTTCACATTCTAGATAATGTCTGACTTTTATGTTGAAAGAATACAATACTATTATCCGCTAAGTATTATTTCTGGAATTCCTTGGGGCATTTGTACAATCTCAGTTCCCTGAAATATCAACAGTTTCCCGAAATGTCACTGCAATATAAAACATCCTATGATATAGTAAACTATTCATGACATTTCTGATCTGACAAGTCAAGAACCATTTTTTAAAAATGAAAACGAAGTCATGTTATTATTATGAAACAGTTTTAAAGTAATTTCATACTACTGGCAGCCATTTTGTGAGCAGATAGTGGGTAACAGCTACATGTACAGTACATTCTCGGAAACCAAAATATACATTTTTCGGCTGGTACTTTGAAAAACACGAGGCTGTCATTTACAATGTTGCTATAGAGTACTGCCACAAGAATGATGATGGACACTGTCTGTAAACAGTCCAACTGGCAGGAGATGAAGATATCTGACATCACACCTGCCATGTGACACTTTTCCCACCATCATACAAGGTCACCTTAGACAATCTGTTAGACAATTTATCAACCAAGATGTCAGTTATCATCTTCAACACAGATACTCAGCACAGTTTATCACTCACAGAACATCATCATTTCACAAAGCCTCTCATCTTCAGTGCACTACATGTACACAAAACAATTGGTATTTTCATGAAAACTGAAGAACATTTAAATAAAGAATTTCAGTCAAAATCTATCTGACATCACGCAACTTTCTTCTGGCATTGTATCAGCTTTATGTAAGGCTTTTACAAATAAGTTCGCTATGTACAGTACTATGTATATATAAAGACTGGAGAAATCTTTAATAAAGAACTTTGGTCAATACTTTGTCAGTCCTGGCCCAAACATTCTTATAGCATTGTATCAGCTTAAGTCTGGCGCACACTAGAGCTATCAGCTGAGCAAAATTTCACTTAAGGCAATTTCCTCAAGACGATTGACACGCTTGTTTTCTAAAACCAAATACAGTCGTTATTGACGTAGAAGTTACTCACCTGCATTTTAGACTGGGCACAAACATTTTGTACCTATGTCATCTCCATGCATGTGCTCTTACGAGAAAGTTGTGAGCATTCGGCTCACATTCAGCACATACACACGGAAAAATTCACTTGTGGCCAAAATTATCAAACACGCTAGATATTTGGCTCACGGCCAGGAATGACCAAAATCTCATGAAAATTTGCCTGCACATCAGTGGAATCGGCATGAGGAAATTGCCACGAATGAAATTTTGCTGAGCTGATTGCTCTAGTGTATACCTGGCTTCAGGACCATCCGAATAGATTTAGTTATACAAACAAGTAAATACTATTGTGATGAAGTACGCTATTTAAGAAATTGAAATATTTACATATTATTATTCTTTTTTTTGGCTTATGATTGATACAACTGCTAGTAATAGTGATAACAATTTCATTGCAATCTATGTACATAAAATTTTACACTGGTTATGAATTGGCGCCCACAAGATATAATATGACCGAATATCAGTAGTATATTCCTACATACATCTAAGCCACGGCAATCTAAACTTGTTAAGATTTACACAATTTACATAATTTGAATCTGTAACCAGCATGAATAGACTGTGTTTATTCTTTGTATGTAATAATTCAGCAAAGATCACATTACTAAGTATTATCTTGATTATAACGCATTTGAATTTGGTATGACAGATTTGAGGGCAATGAATATTATCCACTGACAGTACTGAAATTTGCATACAGCAACAATATTCCTACGTAACATACATTAATAGTAATTGTCCTTGGATCATATACTATATACATGTATTGGTATATCAAAGTGTTCACATTTGACATCTTCGACAGTTCCTTCGCTAATGACAACTACGACTAAAATATTACTTTTTTGGGGGTGAAGGATGCTGTCCTAAAACCAGACACTGTTGTAGACAGCAAGCTGTCCATGAAACCTTAGAGCAGGTATAACACCATTGCTATACATGTAACATAAGTATTAGTATTACTGGGGATGGAACAGTGATACCAATATACATTTCACACCTCCTACCTAATACATGCAGTAACTTGATTCAGCAACACAATACAGGTACTAATGTCAATCTGTGAGTGTCTGTCACTGAATTATTTACAAAAATGTATCTGCCGGCCTGTCTGACTGGCTGCCTGTCTCTTTATCTTTCTTTCTCTGTCTCACATCAATGTTGAGCAAAATGTCCTACATGTATATTCGATCATGTTCGTATGGTAAGAGTAGCCATCGTGGTATATTATTTATGGTGTCAACGATCTGCACAGCTCATCAAAAATGGACTGACTTGGTTCAAAATCCCACGTGACACCAAGTCGTGACTGATAAAACTTACCGACACAATCTGTTTATATCACTCTAATTTCTAAAGTTTTCTATCCTCGCCCTTTACTATTTACCCTACACATGATGATAATTGAGCTTCAAAGTATTCATAGAACGACTACATACATGTACAGTAGTATTCAGTCTACAAGAGTTGGCACAAATTTCAAATGTCAAATCAAAATTTTTAGAAAGACATTGTTAATATCATCTGTGTTTCATTACTTTTCATTTTATGCGTTGTTCAGCACCTTTGGAACTTTTTAAGACATACAGCATTTTTGTAAGTGCTTTTTATTCTTATTAAATTTTTCAGGATACACTTTTGAATACAATACTTCAACACAGGCCAAAGAATGTCTTTCCATTTTCAAAATTCAACTTACATTTGTATCTAGGTCAAAGGTCAAAGTACAAATATCAGTAGTACTGAGAAATTAGCATGGTTATGAGAAAACATGTATACATTATGTGGGTTTTTTTAATGGAAACGACCTTCCAATGCAGCGTCAACCTTGAAATAAGCCAATATTCTTCTTGAATGACAAAATCTCTCTTTTGCAGTACCAATCCGTTTCGTGTCGTGCTTGTCGTCAATGGATAATGCACATTTTTTAATGAAATTGGTATTTCAAATAGAATAGAACAATAATGCTGTTTGCTGCCATACTATGCATGTGGATCACCCCCACTTATGAAAGTGTACCATGTTACTATGACAACGAAGCTCACAATATATTTGATGGTAGCGCAAAACTGCAAGTGTCCATTTACATCATTATATATACTCAAAAATATGGGACTACATTTGTAGCTGGTTTGGGCAATTCATTTACCTGGAATAACGTGATTTACTGATCACGCAGCTTTTACACTGAAAAGGATGAAATCATGTGTTCTACATTACAACTATCTTACCAAAAAAAGACAAACAACTGACATTTCAAGCTATATTCTTTGAAAATACAAACACAAATATGTGATGACATTTAGTGGTTGCAATGTGTGCATGTAGATATAATCTACGGTTTTGTTCAGCTAATCCTAAAACTGATGGGGGGAACAAGTCAATCATTCTTATTTTAATCAGTGCTGTAGGACATAACCATGTCATTTACTGTGACTGTCATAATTAAGGACATAATCACACAATCGACATACCTGTCATTATTCTTAATAATTCTGTGGTATTTTCCTCCTTAATAATTCTGTGGTATTTTCTTTTCTAATGTTTCTATCGTATTTCTATCCTTAATAAAGTGCAGTACATTCTTTCCTCATAATTCTGCTTTATTTAGTTCCTTAATAATCAAACAGTATATCCTCCTTAATAATTCCATATTTTCCTCCGTACTAATATAGCAGCATTTTCCGTCTTAATAATTCTAAAATATTGTCGTCCATACAATTTTTTTTACAGTACTTCTTTCTTATTAAATCTACTTTATTTTCCTAAGTTAAATATTTTCAAAACATTTTTTGAAAAAAAATCATTTTTTCATATACATGTATGACATGTACACGTCACCAAATTTTCATTCTAATTTCTATAGACATTCGATTTCAGCGCTGCGATGAAATCTGAATCAACACAAAAATAAATTCCTTGGGTATTAATATTTTTTTTGTAATTACCCATTACGTTAAAAGTAGTACTACAAAAGTGTTAAGAAGCTGAACGTCTTCTGAAGATGGTTGAACCCTTTTAACACGACTGTGATGACAAATTTAAATGTACACCAAATATGTAGCTGAAGTAATCAAGCTGTCAAGTTATTTTACTAACAGAATTGAAAGTAGCTGAAGCTAACTGTTTTACACACAAGGATGGTCTAAATATCTGAATAGACCGACGTTACAATGTTGTACTTGTAGAAGAATGGACAACTACAAGTCAGCATTACATATCTGATGTATACTAGGGGGTCTAACTATCTCTATTCCTCACCTACCCCTACTCTAACCCCCTAGTTTGATAATATTTGTTCGGGGGGGGGGGGGGTGTGTTCTGTTAGATATTAGTCTATCATCCCCCGTTTTGCAATAAAATGATGTTGATAGCTCACATTCCTATATAGTTTTTGAAAGGTTTGGGAAAATGTTTTACCGTTTACATGATATATTTATGGAAACATTAAGTCACAAGAGCTGATATTAACATGTGAAATGACTAACAAAAATTTCGCAGATGAGCAGAGAGAAGTTCAAGTTCAAATACAGAGGTATCTACGTATTTTAGATTAACAGAAATGGCATACTGTGTAAGCGTAACCTTTTAGACATTACACAAAATTTGCAATGAACATAATTTAGTATATTTCACAAATGCTAATGAGCAGGGAGAGAATACAGGACCTGTCATTACCAAGACAGTCCTTTTTGAGGTTCTTGGATTTTATCACGTGAGAAACAAACCAACATTTGAAAGACTTGTAGAGCCAATTTGATCATCTAAAGCCACACAGAAGCTGCCATACTTTGTTATGTTCTTCACCTGTATAGATACAGAGCTCAGTTGTTCCTGCAGTAAACTCATTCAATAAATCACATCTACTTGGCCCATAAAGTTGTCATGTTAGCTTTCTGAGTGATGTCAACTTGGAATCCCCCAAGGCACCTTTCTGCTACATTTTATGATAATAAAACAGAAAGGCTTTATGTGTGCAACATCAAGGCTAAAGCTCCATTCAAATAACACAGAGATATCAACAGTAGTATGTTAACGGTAGAACATGTACAAGCATTATGTAGGTTTTGAACATTTTGATTTCAAGATTTCCTAGTTTGCCTTCGTAGAGGAAATCTCTTGCCCATCACTCATGACATTACCTTGTGGAGTGGCTCACACCTAGTCATTGTTCAATACATCATAAATCCTGTAGGCTAACTCACACACAGTCATTTGGTCAATGCATTGTACAATGTATAACCCTCCTCACCCATTTGACTCTAAACAAATGGCTAGTTGACCACAAACAACCTAACGACATTCTCTCAAACCAGACGACAACAGCAGCAACACAGCTCCAACCCTGTCATTAAAATCTGGTACCTCACAACCATATTTAGATAGCTACAGTCAGCGTCTGAATTTTACACGGATATCAGAACCTGGAGAGCTACACTTTTTTGTGTACACTGCTGGATTAATGAAATATCAAAGGTCAGACAATGAATGTGGATACAACTTTGTTTCTTTTCTGTCTGCTGTATACTCACATACACACATATCCCGTAATCTTTAGAAGAACTAGCTAGCTTACAGGTAGAGTATATTGTTGTACATCTATTAGTATTCACCATACTCTTTTCTTTCTAGTTTCTTTCATCAGCTGTTTTCTTTCTTTCTTTTTACCTCTGAGGTGCTACGGCAACCAGACTTCTATAATGACCAGTATGGCAGCCATTGCTGTCTTCAAAATATATACGACATACTTAGGCCGTAGCATTTCTATGTACGTACAAATTCTGACAACCGAGTCATCATTCAGCAGTGACAACCTCTCACACTCATCAAATCAAAGGCTTCAGGCAAATCATACAAAAGAAATACTCATCAGAAGAAAATTGTTCCTTGGTTGATGTAACCTTTCTGCTCTTTGGATAGGTACATGTGTATTAAGGTCATAACAGTAATAAAATACATTGCTTGGGTAAGAATCATACAGCAACATAACCAGGTGTCTGTGCATTCAAGAAAATACTCAGTCTGACCACATGTTTTGTAGTTTAGATCTATTTTCCTGAAAATCAATCCATTATGGTGTCTACATGAGCGAACATCATGACACACAGACTAGCGACTTGCGTCATTACCGCTATTACAACCTTTATATTGTATCAAGTTATTCGGTAACATTTAACAATCCAATACAATCGACAGTCTATTTTACGCATATCCTATTAGAGGCAGAAGAGTTTGTTTAGTTGAGAAGTACATATGGATAGAATCCTACATCATTCATAGTGAACAGTAAAAAAAAAGGCCAAGTGTGATCAGTGTTTCCATTTACAACCACTTGTTTTGACCATACAAGGGCTGTAGGTGAACATGTGAGGTCATATTTGATATATTGTGTTTTCTTATCTGACCATAGAGAAAGGACTTTTTTCTGGAAGATTTTGGCAGATTCAAGAAATATAGGGTTGGTTGGGTTATGAGATGCATGTAAATAAAATAAGTCTGCCTATTAAATATACAGGTAAATTTGATGACACTTTTAAGAATTCATTTCCAAAACACGTACATTTGTATCAATTCATACATATGTACGTACACACACGATACACACATACACACAGACAGACTGACACCCATAGACACATGACACATGACATAAGATATACTGTACAGTATATACTATTACCAATATGTAATACTAATAGCCACACATTTATACACAACAAATATCTCTGAGTGTGTGTGTGTGTGTGTGTGTGTTATTATGTGTGCTGTAAATGGCCACCTAACAGAAATGAAAGGGACTGTCAATTTCCTTCAATTTCAAAGAAATTGGCACCTTCATTTTATTAATTTCAAAACTGACTACTCACATTCTAAAAGTTATTAATACGATTTAAATTTTTAGTGAACAATTCAGCCCCAGGAGATTACTATATTTTTATTATAACTATAAAACTTTCCTTTACTGGAATGTACAGTTTCCTTTCATTTCGATTTAAATGTTGACTCTTCGGTCAATTTTGAAATGACCATACGGTGCATGATGTGGTATCAGTTCCCTGAGACAGTTGAGTGCCTTTTTGTGAACATACCAAAATGTTAGCAGCTCATTAAGTACTTATCTCTGACGCACACTGGCTCAACAAAAATAGCTCTTTTGAGAAATTGTACCTATATTTAGCAAGTGGTATTGTGGCACGACTCATTTACCTTCTTCGTACACAATCACCTGGGTTAAAAACACATATTGGCTACACTTTTGTTGCTTATGTTATTTTGAATCCTTTGAAATTGAAAGCACCTACGAATGTACAAACTCATCAACCACTTTCATTTTGTATACAATTGGAAAAGCTTTCTTTCTAGAAAATGTTATTTTCTGGTAAAAAACCAAACATAAACTAAGTGCCTAAGAGAATTGTCTTGCTACTAGCTCTTTATTTTGCAGGTTCAAAATCATTATTTCATAAACATAGGCAAAATCAATGATATGGATGCGGGCGTGATAACAGCCTCGCAATGCGTGATAGACACAGAAAATTCCACATCGTACGTAGTATCTATTACAATGTTAGCATTTAATTTATCAAACTAAGCATAGAATGTGTGTGTGTTGATAATCTTCATCTAGGTGGTATGATATCATTGAATTGGCATTAATCTAATTGCAATGCAGTATTTCTAAGCCCTTGTGCATTACTAATACTAATGTATGCCAGTAATGCTGTCGCCTCACTGTGTTTGTAATCTGTCACCTCGCACTATCACCAATGCAAAATGAGGACACGTACAACACTCTGAAACTTTGAACACATATATTTAACAATACTGACTAACATGCATCCATATTGCTATCTGCCATGGGAAATTATGGTCCCTATCACCTTTGATAATATATATGCATACACGTACTGCAGTAACTGTGTTTTCTTCACTGATCTCTCGTCTCTCTTATGCGACTTTGTTGCTGTACTATATAACGCTCTTTTATACAGTTTTCGATTATGACATTTGTAGGTTATCAACTCTTTAGGGAAAATTCTTATGTTACGTATAGTTACTGCTTCATTTGGATGATTTGGTGGTCTGACTAGATATGACAGCTGACACACACCACAATCTTACAACGTACTGTCATTACTTGTTGGTCATTATAATGTCTTTGCCATTTCTTGAGCAAGGTTACTGTAAGTGCAAAATTATATGGAGTTTGGGTATTTGACTCGGACAACAGTTTGTGTAAAAAAAAAAAAAAGGAGACTGCTACTTGGCAAAACAGAAGACTGTTGAGATGCTGGAAGAAAACTTTGTGTATACATATCATTTATATTTTTACTTTGTTTATGATCTTCATAGAAACGTTTGATGCAATCTCAACCTTTTTTTCTCGAAATATTGTTGTTTCTTTCAGCCACAAAACTGTCTCCATCAAACTCCCAGGCTCTATGCGTCAACTGTAATGCTATCTGAGTTTAACAAATTGTCACAAATTTGCACTGGTCTATCCTACCAGCATGATTTGACAAAAAATAACAGTATTACCTCGACTATGCTTGCTCGGGGATATTTTAATTGACCTAATACTCATATAAAAATATACATTTTTTTTTCACAGGTTGAGAATTAATCCTTGGGTTGATGATGAGCACAATGAGAAAATACTGATCCCTTCCACTTACCTAGTGCAGAGATGACATTGCCACTGAGGTCACCATGACATAATCAAGCCATAGATGGCCTACATGATATTCAGGATAGTGACCTCAACACAGCAATACAACCAAATTCTAAACTATTCACACCTTATGCTTGCCGTAATAATATAAATACAGTTTGTATGTTTACAGATCAGACTACATGTATTTTTCTTTTGAAATGGAAGACATATACAGTGAACACTATAAATCGAAACTTCATTTTGACATTTTGATAGCAGTATAGTCATTCACCAGAAGCAGTATCTATGAAATTGTGCAGTGGACACTTGAACAGCAATGTCATGTTATGTTTCCTTTTACTTTACTACTTGTCATAGACACAGACACAGACACAGACACAGACACAGACACAGACACACGCACGCACACACATCCAGACTTCAACTCGCACACTCATGTAGAATTAATAATTTAACTCCTTTATATATGTCTGCACACTCACATGGACAATACTGCATGTAAATGTAATTATTGAACACTGGGGCTTGAGGTCGCATGTCGTGTCTGCGTTAATGGAATTAGTAAACCATTTTTTTGAACTAATAAGAAGCCATCGTGATTTCGTCTCTCAAACATAATTTTATGATACACCACAAATGCAAGATTCAAGCTTGGTCAAAATTCTCATTTCAAAGTCTTACAGCTGTAGTTGGTTTTTGGAACCATTTCAAATTGTCAGAAGCCTGCAAGTTACCTTCAGAAACCTTCAGATTTCTGAAGACTCCTTCAAATAGATAAGCTATAATGAGCACACATTATGAGCTCATCAGCTGGTTTTACCATCCTGAGTCCTGCATATCATGAAAATTCAGCAGAAATACAAAGGATCCTGAAGATGAATTTGGAAATGAAATCCTAAGAAAACTAAAAATTACCTGAAAATTTGAAATGGATTCGCTCCTAGGGATTAACTTTTTTTTCCCCATCATGCAAGTCTAAAATTCAATCCCAGGTGTACGTCTTAGAAATCCACGAGCATCTCGACAGAGATCATGTAGTTTCAAAAACGTAGTGTCATGAACTCCTCTGAAAACACACTGATCAGCAACAACACAAATTTTGTAAATGTCTAAAACTATGGCGCCATGTCAGGGATATGCCAAGTGGAAGATTTTTTTCCAAAAGAAACAATCTCTTCAGAAAGTGCCCAAATTTTTCCACAAGATGCATTTCATCATACACAAGTGACAACAACAATATCTCCGATCAATAAAATAACAGACGAGTTCTACATTCTATTAATGTGCTTACAATTCTCAAAGATCAATATACTGGGAAAAGTGTCTGGGCCCTAGAAAGCAGGATTTGTGTACATTTGTAGGTAATGGCATCATGAATGTCAGTCACGCTAGAACTCCATGTACACAATGTGATTCCCAGAAATACATTGTATTACACAAAGGTGACCCTGAATTGAGGATGAGTAAATTAGATATTGAAGTAAGTAATTTATGAAAATGACAACCATTCATTTCGCTCACACCAGGTGTTCAGTCTATTCAAGGCTATGCTAAATGTTTTAGCTAAAAATAATTCCCATCAAAGTATGTTTCACGAGCTTCTAATTGTACTGCTCAAAAAGCGACAAGCGTTCACTTTGTTGAGAATAATTTTCTGAAACCACTCTTGGCAGTTCAGTGATTGCCATACATATCTGTCACATTCCTATCAATGTAGAAGTCCATGAATGCATGTATTTGAAGGTGTTCCTGGTCATGAAACGAAGCCACTTTTGTCTGATGACTTCCTTATACTATAGGAAAAATGAAGATACATTGACCTGGGCGTTTCACTCTTGAGACAGGTTTTTTACACACACTCAGACCAAAATCGAAAGCAAAAGAAACAATTACAGAGGCACTGTGCACAGCGGGGTGTGGAAGTACACAAGGTAGGATGTTGATAATATCAGTTGGAAAGTAAAAACTTGAAGCTATTAAAACCTTCCAGTCCATGTCTAATTTTTTTTCAGCAGAAATTTGTTTCTATTGTAAAAGAATAGGAATGCTTTATCACTTTTCAATGTAATTGGGGAAAGATCCTGCTGTGCCATTATGTCTCAATTACGTTAGTCTAGAGTTGAATTGTGTCTGTGGCTGTCTTAAAAACAACATGTCCCATGAGTGAAATGCTGAGGCAACTTCAATTCTCCTGTAACTGTCAATCTGTTTCATCTTACAACTGTCCGGTTATGACGGCAAGAATATATACACAAGTGTTTACCCACAATGCATACTGTGTCTACGAATATACTGGATTCACAGGAATGCACTTTATCTGTCTTTTTACACAGAATTCATTTTTTTTGGTAAATGTACCAATTTAAAGGTTACTAAATGAAGGCAAGATATTCTTTGTGCTAAAGTTCATCTAAATGTTTGATATAAAAATTAAAATGGAAATTTTTTTGACAAGATCATGGCATCAATATGTTTTGTCCCTAGAAGCCATTCATGAATACAAAGTAAAAAGAGTAATCCAGAGGTCAGAATGTTTATGTTTCTAATTTCTGATTCCTTTCCCAGATGATCATAGTACCAAACTGTACAAATTTGAAATAAAATGATTGACTGAATGACTAATTGGCAGGCAGGCAGGCAGGCAGGCAGACAGGCAGTCAGACAGACAGACAGACAGACAGACAGACAGACAGACAGACAGACAAACAGACAGACAGACAGACATGGGCAAACAGACAGCCAGAATGACTGACTGACTGACTGACTGACTGACTGATTGACTGATTGATTGACAGATTGACTGACTGACTGACTACATCAAAGTCAGAGTGTAACATCAACTTACTCATCATTTCATCCATAGCAACATCTCTGTAGTCAGTAACCATCATCACCCCTTCCCTCTTTATTAAATGGCCAAAGTGGATGTAGTCATATTTGGTAGCACTGCTCTTACAGAACATTTCTAGGGTCAAGGGTCATGACCTCACTACAACAATGTCATTCTATTTCTATCACCACCCAATCTGTTACCAATCAAGGTTTACCTTGTTTACTCTTTAATCTAACACATTTTGATCATGTTCATCCTGTTGGACAATCGGATTCACAGATAGCCTATCAAAAAATCTACATTATCAAAAAAGTACTGGGATATGATTTGGTATGGGGTAGAAAGATGTTCATTTCATCTACCTGAACTTAAGGATCCCTGCAACATTCGCATTAATATTTCTGTCTGGGGAGTTGTTTTTTTCTGGCCTCCGAAGAAAATGCTAGCCAGGTCAACAATCCAGCCTGCTATGGCAATTACTTTTTTCAAGAGAAAGACTAAACGTTACAATGTTCTCCTTCATTTTTGTTTTTCTTCATTCTTTTTTGTTTTTGTTTTTGGAAAAAAACTTATGGCAAAAAATCATGAATGCTATGCAAGGCAACACCTACAATGTAGGCTTTCAAGACCTCACACCAAGCACAAAATTTCTGCTTGGTAAGAACATATCAGCACATGTAAATGTATCATAAGAGGTTGTTACTAAAAGGTTAAGCAAACATTTGTTCTGATCTTGTTAAAAAGACAATATTCCAGTCTTACTACAGCGTTACATGATCGATTTCTCAGCAAAGTAGGCACCAAAATAGTTCAGTGACATCAGCGTTTTTCATTTCCTAGCAAACAAGACCTAACAACTTGGCAATATTGAATGTATCCAATTAGACATAAGGTTATACAAGACAAACAAGATATGCCTCACTGACTAACTACTCTGTCTGTATTGTTAGTGTATCTGTGTATGAAGAATGCACGGTATAAACAGGTAGGATTTATTGCAGTAACAGAGGTTTGTTTTGAAGGACCCTTCCAATCCAATTCAAATCACCAGACAATTGATTCATGCACAATAGAGATACATTGTACAGTATTGGGTCATATCAGTCACAAAATACCACCTGTTTCCTCATGGTTCCTACTTCAAGCCATACAACCTTTGACCCCACTGAATTCAATGTATTGTTCTCTTCTGACTGGTTCTGTTGAAACCACTTATTCAGCTTGAAAGTGTCTAAAAGTAGATTTCTAGTTTGTTCCTCTATACGGTGGCAAGTTCTGATTTCCTAACACAAATAGATTCATTTTTGATTCTCCTTAAATCTTTGTGATTGTGATTTCCTGTGAAATGGATGGTACTTGACAACAAAGTCATTGCTTTACATAATAAACTAAAGTAAGCAAAAAAAAAAAAAAATATGATATATGTCCTGACAGGATTTCCTTTGACATCATTGAAAGATGCTGGGATTTCCTGTGAGATTTAACAAATACATCAAGGTAAATCGCTAACTGAAATAAATTGAAATATAAAAGGTATGAATGTTTTGATCACATTATATTTTTTGATCACTGGTAAAGAAACAAAATGGTGACAAGAATCTAGACTACAGCAACACAAGGACTAGTCTGTTTAAGCTGAGAGAATGGTAGTCTAGTTCCTGATGGACCGTATACCATACTACGTTATCTTCATACTATACTGTCTAGTCAATCCCGTTACTCTCGCACAGAATTCTGTGCTCCCACCAACAACATTCATATAAACATGATGACGTCGCGTCCCCACCTCATTTTAGGTTAAACAGACTGGAGGTGGAGTCCTGGTTGGACATTTGCATATCATATCAGTCTTAGAAACATGAGAATGGTCAAAAATCTCACGATAGTCAAAACAGCTGTACCAAATGAATATTAATGAGCGATGAAGACAGCCTGTCAATTTGTGATAATTTACTACTGAAATGCCCTGTTCGAGTTTCGCCCACCATGGGGTTGAACCACAATTAACACCTTCAGTAACCGGATTGACTAGATGATATAGTATGAAGATAACGTAGTACGGTGTACGACTTGTCAGGAACTAGACGATTGAAGCCAGTATCTAAAAGCCCCAATGTGATATATAACTAAAACTAATAACCAGGATAACAACATTTAATCGCCATCATGTGTGATCATTTACACACAACAAATATGCATAAAAGTGAAGAGGAAAACATATATTCAAAAAGCAATCTATATAAATAACAAATGTTCAGGTTATATCATAAATTACATTTTTCTCCACAATTGCTGAGGTACCACTTATATCACATACAACGAAACCTAGATACCTACAACGATTCATTTCTGAAGGACAATCAAACTCTATTCCTAGGCTTCAACAGTGACGTGTTCACCAGTTCCCTTCAGTTTGTACGGAGACAGAGTGTCCTATGCCTAACCATTGTAACAAATCAATGCTATCATTATGGACATACTTCTGCTTAGATACGCACATAAAAATCAATGCACATTCATATTTCTGCTAGCTAAATGATAGAAAACAAACATCATTTATTGATCTTTACTGTCGTCATACTGTAATTTTACTAAGATATATGTCACAGTGATGGAGAGTTTGTTCTGATTTTCTCACAGAGGTTGAAGTCGTGAAAGAAACACGCCACATTACATCCACTTCAGATTGTGTTCTGCTGTTCTCGTTAGGTGTACAAACATATCAGATCTACGGATCTAGTGCACAGTATGAAATCAATTCACTCTCCGAAGTTCATAGTTAGCTTTCTATTACAAATCAATACCCCTTTATACAATTCATTATTACTGTGTGAATAGGAGAGAGCATTTTTTATTTTAAAAATCTATTCATTGAGAAGGTGACTGCACTCGCCTGATAAACTTTACTAATGATCTTTGAAAATTACCATGGAAACCATGTTTGCGTACGACAGACTATTGAAATATTGAAGTCCACACAAGCTTTTCATTGCAAACTGTTCTCAAACATCATATCAAGGACAAAAACAAATAAATGGCCAAGAAAATGTGTGCACACACATGCACACACACATACACAAACAAACACACACACACACACAATCACATGTACATACATACATACATACATACATACATACATACATACATACATACATACATACATACATACATACATACATACATACATACATACATACATACATACATACATACATACATACATACATACATACATACATACATACATACATACATACATACATACATACATACATACATACATACATACATACATACATACATACATACATACATACATACATACATACATACAGATAAACCTACCTACCTACCTATGCACATCCACACACACACAGTACACACAAACACTGAAAAAGTATCAAAATGCAATTTAATGTAACAGACTAAACAACACTGATACTTAATTATTGATAAACTGGCCTACAGCTACTAAGTTTCATGGAAACACTTAGTACAAGTCATATGTCAGAATGTTTATGGGTGAAAAAGTCTCCTGGAATAGTCTACTAGAAATATGGCTGCACACATGCAACCTTGATTTTACGTACATGTAGAAAAGGACATGCCTAAACCTGAAAAGTACTGACAAGTACAATGTTTAATTAATCAAGGCAGTCTGCATGTACAGTACATGTAGAATACATCACATCACACATCACATCATTCCAAACCCAACTTTGTTTTTAGTGAATGGGAGCTATTTGATGTACTGGTAGAACTTTTTATGAAATTCTGAAGATTTGAACCGCTTTACTAAAGCCAAGCTTGAACCGATCTTACAGCCAACTTGTCAAGATTGGTTGATTTCATGTTCAGTGCTTTAATTCATTACCAGCCAAATGGCAATGCCATGCTACACTACACGCACAGAAGTAGGAAAAACAGGGAGAAGTGAAAATATAGAAATGAGAACTAAGTACAGTGAGAAAAATTCTGGTTTGTGTCTAGTCACATGACTAGCTAAACAATTTGGACAATGACACCATTTGGCAATACATGTTTGATATTTTACTTCCTCCATATTACGGACTAAAAACTCTAAAAGCACCAACTTTTTTTTGGCATAAATGTACATATATGTACTGTTTTTCAATGTATGTATAAATCAGGTAACATCCACCTAGATTCTACCTGTTTCAATATTACCCGGAGCCTAAAAAACACCTTACAGGCTGATCAATTTCGCACTTCTGAAAACATGAGTGGGTGGTTACTGTTGGAGACAATATGATTGGAAAAATGCAAAGTGTTTATTTGACAACTTCATCACATATCTTCATCCTTGAGATTCATCTACAGATTTCTTGATGGCTTCACAGATATATGAATTTCTCAACTCTACATTCTGGTCTAATCACTGAGTATCTACAGGATGATGAATTCCTCTTTATTTTTACTTAATCATCACGATCGAAAAAAAAAACCCTCAAACATTTCACTAAGACTTGGCTCTTTTCTTGAACACTCTAATATTCCATCTGTGAAGTATATACATGTACAGTATTGATTTGTTTCATATCCATTTCTTTTCCATTCCTTCGCAGGAAACACTGAAGGAGATTAGGAAAATCACCATTTCTTTTTCGGCGCTTCAGTGTAAACACTGGTGGACTTAAAGAAGGTTATGCATGGTCAGCAAAGCTAGTTAGCATTGATATGAAAAGAAAGAATCGTCTGAAGCAATCCAAGCATGATATTTATGTATGCCATTACCGGTATCGGCAATCAAAAAAAGTATATTCCTTGAGAGAGATCACACCAGCATAGCAACCAGCAGACAAGCACATACTCTATAAATCCATTTCTTTTCACGGAAGGTAGGCAGAGAAGGCAAGGAGGAAAAAAATCTAGACAAAACAGTATAAAAGCATGATGTTGTGCAAGATTTAAAAATATTGAGTCTGGTCGTCATGTCCATTACAACTGCATCTCTTCCATGAAAGATGCTTGAGCTTCAAGTACCTGCACACACAGTAGTTCACTTTCACCTTCATAGAAATCATTAAAACTGTATGTCTGTGTGTGCTAATGCAGGTGGGTTGGTGTATGCAGGTGGGCTTGGATGGATTGGTGGGTGGGTATGGTGTCCGTCAGTCTATTGTGGGCGTGTCTGTTGTGGATGTCAGTCTGTCTGCCTGTCTGTCTGTCTCTGTCTATCCACATGGTGCTTTCAGTGTTGGATATATATCATCTAAATATCAAGTCCGTCATTCAATTAGTGAATAGTCAATACTGTCATGACTGCAATGACTAAAGTTCTTGGTCTTTATAAGCACTCGGGTAGTCGGCCATTCCAATTCTTACTTGAGGTCAGCTTGGGTTCTAAACCCCCATTGAGTTCATGCTAATGAGGACACCTGTAAAAAGTCATTTAACAGAAAGAAACCCAGGAAATTGTGAAGACACACTACTACTCACCACTTTCACTACGTCTGGGTACACCTGTTCAAGAAGAACTCCCCTCCCTGCTGTGATATAATCCACTAACTCATTTAGACTAGCTCTCTTGACTTCTTTGCCCTTGATGTCGGACACTGGGTCCATGAAGTCAAAGACCACACAGCATTGCTGAAGTTTCTTGATAAAAAGTTCTTGTTGCTCTGATGGAGGGGTATCTGTTGGTGGAAAGAAAAACGTTTCATTTAATTGCATGTCTTAGCTATGATATCAATACCATATACGATGCAATATTGAGAAAGACACCAGAACGGTTCGAATATTGCATTTCTGACATAAACACAATGTACCATACTACCAGAGCTGTATGTTTTTTTTGGGCTATGGATTTGTTCAATTGTTCATGCGGCAAAATAAGTATGTTTGTATTCACTAAATACATCTACTTACAAAAACAACAACAAAACCAATCCATTGTGATACAGCAGATATTCTAAAGTTACAAGCAATAACAACACTATGATAATATAAAGCTGTAGTCAAATCCTGCAGCTTTATTGGAAGTGAGAATAAGAAGCTGGCTTTATCGGTACATTTTGTGTATTTCTTTGTACTTTTCCTTGGGAGCTACAGGTTCAAATCAATTTCCTAAAAATAATTACTACTGCATAAATTTATTACCATTCGTGTTAACTTTAAAGTTTTTCAATTTGTTTTGTATGAGTCAAGAATGTGTTATCCCCCCACTGCAGACAGCATCTACAATTGTTCATTAGGATACCATTATCTACACTCAATATCTCTTATCATATATAAAGAATCTAATTTCTGGGTATTATTGATTGTTATTGTAATCTCGTCACCACAAGCACTACTCTGATTTATTATGCTTCTCAAAATAATCAAGAAAAGAAAGGTTTTTACTCCCAGTACTCTCCGTACACCTAGACAGAAATGACAAATCCAAACACCTTCATGACAAAATGTACTGTTAGATTTGGAGCTCTACACTCTTACATGTACCATGATTAATGGAGAACTGACCTATAAAAAGGCTAATTTTATGTTTTTAGATGATAAATTCTTCTATAAATTGAAGTGAAAAGGAGATGCATAATAAAAATCTAATTTGCATATACATTATAAATATGTAAAATAACCTTCATTCAACTATTGTGTTCTCATAAGGCAAATGCTTTGGGGCTTGAAATGGAAAGGAGATGCATAATAAGCATCTCATTTGCACATGTATAGACATTATTATAATTACATAGTAACATTCTGATTTTGCTATTCTTTCTGATGACTATCAAACTTAAAAATATTTACAAATGATGCTTGGATAAAAACTATTATATAATACAACAATGCCACTACCCCCTACTGCCGCCATCCCCTACCAATCCACCCAAAACATGACCTGTATCAATCCATAGCAACTGGGCATAATTATGTGACCATTTACAATTTGTACTGAAAACTGATAATCACTCATTATAACCTGGCAGGTAGGAGGGTTTTCCCTGCTTCACCATTCTGATGGCTACTCAATATGTATTACCACAGGCAATTGCATACATGTAGCAGATTTGAAGTTTGATATTTTGACGTTGATATCATGACATTTTGTACTCATTAATTCTTATACCTAGGTATTTCATTACTTCTGATACCATGACATTTGCTATCTTCAGTCTTGTAGCGGAGAACATTGCTGCAGGGCATCACGACAAACCTTGAATTTTTAATATTACTTTGCCATTATGAATTTAAACATTACAAAATACTGAGCAGGATCAGTGTTTTGTTCATAAACAATATTGTCTTGGAAATCACATAACAAACAAATTCAATATTGACAATTATTGTGCCCAAATGTTCAACTGGTGAAAACCTGAACTCCACAAAGAATTGAGAGGTGGTGGTGGGTGGTGGTGGTGGTGGTGCGTGTATGTGTGTGTGTGTGTGTGTGGTGGGGGGGGGGGGGACCAAGGAATCCTAAATTTTGTCTTGCAGGTTGGAAAAACAATCATTTTTTTTTTTTTTTTTTTTTGGGGGGGGGGCATTTTCTTTCTTGAATACTTAAAATGGACACCTAGTTTTGGGATTACTAATTCTCTTCAAATAAAAAGTTAACAAATATAATTCAACAACAAATGGGAATCAACTGATCATCTGAATATCTCACAAGAAACACTTCCTATGTTCCTTCATCCCAACCCCTTATCCTAACTCAGCTATGCACCGATTACACTACTACATGTTCCTGGACCAGTTCTTCTGTGTTACCCATGATAAATAAACATACTACTCATTACCAAGTGAAATATGTGCACTTTAAAAACATCAAAGCCCATGAACAACTCATCATAAATCAATCACACTTAGTTAATGCTAAATGGATATCCATGCCCAGATAGGATGTACATGACCTATTAGATCAGGTCACTGAAATGAACACAGGCACGATGACAGCGTGTGAATATTAATATATTACTTTAATCAGGCCGCCTTTCCCACTCAACTTGACCCTGTACATCAATGGCTTGGAGCAATTTCTCACTGACAACTACTTTAAAAATAAACATATCTTATAACTTCAGTTCCCTGAGTTTTTTTTCCGAGTTGTTTCCAAAAGAGAAGGGAATTGGCAGACACGTTGATGTCGATGTCTTTCCTGTCAATCAACTGTCCATTCATTTGTGAACTGTGGTTCTACCGAAAACCACTTACATGGAAAAAATCAAAAGTAACAATAACATGTATATGACATCTGGTTACCTGAGCACTGAAATAGTTATTGTTGTTTGGCATACCAGCACACAAAAGTCTTTATGCATAAAGATATACCATTCCATAGTGCATTTGACAAACTGGTGCCAAAATACAATTAAGTTACCCAAAGTCAAAGGTCACATTAGCAACTTTGTATATGTGCCAATCTCTGAACATAACTACCATAAGTCCCTATGCACAAGACTGCAGTTTATTTTAATACAAATATTACGTTATAATCCGTGTTACATTAAAATATTGATTCAGAAATACATTACATGTTCTTTTTCAACAGATACATGTCAGTTTGGTATTACTCACATTCAAGTCAATATTTGATTTGGGTTGCTACTTCAACATGTACCTGCTTGAACTTGCTCGGTAAACAAACTGCAAGCAGTGATGCAAATGAGGAGCTCTGCTGCCAAAGCAACACAAATGTAAAAGTCATTGCAATAACTGACAGCTGAAATGATACTTCTATCACATTTGTCATACTTTGCCATACAACGAGAACTATTGATAATGGCAGATATATATATATTTGTATATTTCCTGGCCAACACTCAAGCTTTTTTATAAAATAAATATTACAATATCAATTATTCAAATCTCATAAAGTTGGCATATTAATTGACACAAAATTATACTGCAGTCTTGATTGTTTTTTGAAATAATTTGATTTCACTGAAATTGCATGCAACTCAAGATCATGTCAAAATTTAATCCCATCTTTCTACGTACAGTAGTGTAAGAAAGCATGGTTTCAACAATTTCATGAATAAAGAGGCGATGCAAATGCATTTCACTCATTTACTGATGATAATTATATGCACCGGTGACTTTAAAACATGTAGAATGATTAATATTTTTATCAAATAGTACCTACAGCTTGGGCCTAACAAAACTGTGTGGTTCTGATTACACTCAATTTTAGAATAGGCAGTGCAGGTAGATTTTTTTTTTCATTTGTGAGTCAGATCTAGTTCAGGTAGTTAGGTTTTCCGTTTTTTCTCCATATGGTCTCGTGTTATTGATTCTTCTCATCAGATGTACAGCCATTACAGATTGAAAGAACAGTTTTATATTGTCTTCTTAAGTTAATGTCAGTTTCTGCATCCACTATTTTCCTTGTGAGACTTCACAAGTTTGTGATTTTATTCATTTTTTCTCAAATACGTAAAAAAATAAATTTGGGGGGCGGCAGTGAGAAACTAGGTGGGGGTCGGGTAACCGGAACAAAGCTATTTATTTTTAGGCTTTCTACTAATAAACTGCACTAAAATGAAAGCAAACTCTGGCAAATAATTTATTCATTTAATTTGTTGTCACTCGCCCTACATGTACATGTATCATTAGATTGCTTTATTCAGCATCAGATGATCTTTCTGATTAAAAATAATAACAAATTCAGAAATTCTCAAAAATATACACATAGGTTTTTTCACAAGTGTTTTTGAGTTTATAGTAGTTACGGACCAGACGTCAATAACACAGAACCAACTGGCCATAATTTAATATAATCTAATTTGGTCATCACCTGGCTACATGAATTTGCTTTACTTGTTAATAAGAAACAAAGCAAAATCACCAATCCCGATGTTGCCATGTTAATTTTGTCCAGATATGTAATTCAGACAACTGGCTCTCTGGCTTGAAAATATCATTCTGTCAAACCAATCTTGGACATCAATGTGTATGACAGGTGTATGTTTGATAGCTATTGTGTAACCTGTAGCCTACTTATTATTCTACTAATTCCTAACAACCAGTCCCACCACCTCTACAGTGGTAACAAGATTTGACATCAATCTATGGTATGTGTACAAATGTAGACTTGTGATCAAAACTATTGGATTCTGAGCCTCTGATAATACAGTATTTTCCTTGTTAATGAGAAACGGACTATTTTCATGCACACACGTATACATGTACTAGTATACAAATACCAACACCACCTTTCAACTTTAAAATCCGATGGCCTACAGCTAAAAGTATAGAGTGGCATTTTTTTTTGGCAATAGAAGTTAACAGTTCTGTGGTCATTCCAAGTCAACAAACACTTTGAACTATTCCCTTGCGGCCATAACTCCGTCCTTTAAAATCTTGGTAGCAATTTTTTTTTTTTAAATCTGAACATCACCTTTGTTGTAATGTCACAAAGAATTTGACACTTAATCACCACATCTGCATGCAACTTTCTACACCTGATGGAGCTTTTTGTGGCAAGTGTTTTTGACCTCCTTTTCCAAACTTGTCTGTACATGTGGTCAAATGTTACACAGTATAATTATTAGTGATATGGTAATTTCAGATGAACTCTGAAACTGTGAACAACACCATAAACAAGGTGTTGGCAGACAGTCTGTGTATTTGCAATTCATGGGGTAGCAACAATAGAAACTATTCTTTCACAGAGGTTAGAAACTCTGCTTTCTTCCCTGACCTGCATACATCTGTCACCAAGGTGAACACCTTTAAATAACATCTGTTTATGTATGCTTGACTGAGTTTCAAAACAGGTCTAATTTTACACCAACTATTCCTCTATGGAACGTTTTTCTTACTTGCAAATTAGGGTGGACTTTTCCTGTCATTGTTATTGGTAACAATGCATTTTATAACATATCTACCATTCTGAACTTTTAGTACTAAAAGCTCACCAAAACACATACATTACATATGACAACAATACAACAATGAGCAGGTAAAACACTGAAATACCTCATTTTGGTATATAGTTTTTTAAAACCTTATTGCCATTTGTCCCTGCTACTTATTTGTTTGTTTGTTTTTTGGTCACTAAGAAGTGTCTGAATTGATTTCGACCTTTAAACCCACCCTGCTGTGACGTTTTCACCATTGTTATTCTGAAAATATGTATGTCATGCAAGCCTTGAGAGTATGACATGACGTGACTGAAAACTAGCACCACATGCACTACTTAAATGCCAAAAGGTGGTGTCAAAGACAAGGTCAATCAAAATCTGATGAAGGAACACTGGCTCCATTTCTTTACTTCCTTTACACATTGTTGTTTGTTTTTTCTCCCTGAGAATGACAACCTTGTTCCTACAGAATCATACTCCTACCTCAGATGTTAATAAAATTGAGGCAACGTACGTACTGCTTCGTTTTCAACACGACACTTCACTTCATACACTACTTGTTAGGGGGTTCTGTATTTACCAAATCTCTCTTTACGAAAAAGGAAAACTTCATTTTATTATTATCATTAATATTTTGTTCATGTGGTCATTCTTCACCTCAACAAAAAAATTCAGGGAACTAAATGATAACTTCTATAAATGCAGCCTACGATACGGAAGTTTGAAATCAATGCCACTTTTGTTCTACAGCTGCATGTCTGGAATCCATACTGTCATGTGATAATTTACCAGAGTTATGTATTCAATAATTCAAACCACACATTTTACAGTTGTCAATTTTTATAAAAATTAATTATAACACAAACAAGTTCCTGGGGATACCAGTAGTATCAGTAGTTAAACTAGATCCTAAGTTTTTGAAACAGGAACTGCAGTGCTGAAGAAAGTACTTTTTTATTTTCAGTTAATTTACTCAGCCCCGTTGTGTTATTGAACACTTCCCACAGAATGGCAGGGATTCCAATCTCTACGTTCAGATGTGCTAAAAATATTTTTCATTACAAAAAATTATTCAAATAGTTTTGTCTGTAAATTGCTTGATTATAAGGTTAAGTGACACATAATATCTTTCTCCACATCTGTAATTCTACTCAAAATGTTCATGAAACCTGCCCTGCTGATACCATTTGTATATCAACACAGTTTACTGCAAATACAGGAACATAAAAAGAACAACCACTTGCTACATGTGTTATTGGTTTATTGGTCTCCAGTTACATGTGATAGTTTTATGGTTATAGGTCTGATCTGAAATAGTACATTTCATTTCAAGTATGGGGGATAGAGCATGTAGAAATGTTCAACATATCTTTCATTTATTAATAATATGATCTGATCAAGGAAGGGGGAAAGGTCCATGGTATCTGTATTTGATGGAATGACAAAAGACAGTTCAAGCAACTCAGATTTGTTGTACCCTACACCCTACCATTGTGATCTCCATGTAACCAACGTGACCTTATAATGTGTCACTCACATACAGCAACTTCTTGTAACCTGCCAAAATTTAGTAATTCCTATCTTTACTATGTGGCCACTTACAAGAAAATTTATAATCATTTTGACCCACAACATACAATTTTGTCATTATGAGAAGACACACATTGGGGCTATCTACACATTTACATACATTGTAAGTACATCGCATTTATAATATTTTGTAAATGCAAATACATGCTATATCATGTACATGTATATATGTATTATATAATTTCTAATTATGCAGGAGTTGTATTGGTTGTTGAGACTCATTATCAAAAGACTGTATCCTTCAAACTGGCAAACGCTAATATTAATGTCATTTTTCATATTATTTAATATTTTAATCAATCAATGTTGTGCACTGGGGCATTGTCGTGAATGTACTTATCAACTTACTACTAATTAATCTACACATAAAAGATACCAAATTTCATACATACATATTCAAACTTTAACAAAAACATTATGTCACTACCCCCAGTATCATTCCAAACACATAATTAAAATTGTTCTGGTCAGGAATGCACATGGCTGCTTTGCTGAACTATATATACTGGCCTACTTTCTCGGCCGGCACAGCCACAGGCATTTGTTTCCCCGAGTTATGTCTCAGAATATTTCTATCAGAATACAATAAAATGTCAATAATATCGTTAATATTGACGTATTTAGCCAACTATATATATATATATAAAAATTTATCTGCTCCAATTTCCCTACATGACGTCAGGAATCGGTTGATATCTTTCGTAGGCATGGTCCGATTGTAACAACGATGTGATTTATTGGAAGATTATTAAATTTGGGAACTAGGAAGTGACGGAAGGTAAAATCTTCGAAATGTTTGCCCAGTACAACGGCCGGTTGAAAGTTCATGTTTATGTAGGGTAATGGCGACTGCCTTTCAAACCTTGTGTCTTCTTTCACGGTGAGTGAACCTGCGTGATCACAGAAACAAGTGTAATTTTACCCCTTTCATATAGAGTTGGCTAAATACGTCAATATTAACGATATTATCAACATTTTATTGTATTCTAATAGACATATTCTGAGACATAACTCGGGAAACAAATGCCTGTGGGCACAGCTCACGCAAACACTACAAGAATGTTGCATAGAAACACCTAACATTTGTCTACTGTGTCTTCACACAACACTGGGTGAAATTTTGATAGCGAATTGATTTGAATCTCAATAAATAGGTATAATTTTGATAATATTCTGGTTTAGTCTGAATGTACATGTACACAGTAACAGTTAGGAGGGATGTACCCAGTTGTTCACGTTTGACACTATACGTGTAACTTGACGAAAGTAACAATGTTTTCAAAAATTATCAAGAATTCAATATCATTTAATAAAAAACAGTGGAAATTAGAATGAAGATTTTTTAAATTACACTAGACTCTTGATTGTCTTTTAAACTGGGTATGTGTGAGCATATTTAGTTTTCCACTAATATGATATCATTTGCATGCAAAGTAAAGCTTTGACACAAAACTGAACAATTCCCATGTAATTGAAAGCGGCCATACAGTCAGGCTTATTCCTTTCTCTTCCACAATATTCATTTTAATATCTTACATAATATAAACATCACTGTAGTTCAAATTAATCCTGGACAAACATACAGCAAAAAGATGTACAAATTTTGTGAAAATTGTCCTACACACAATCACTTTATAGCTCTTGATAAATGAGTCACCACACTTTTTCTTTCTAAGAGAGTTACAATTGATGGCGTTATTCAAAATGACACTTTCCTAAGGGACGATCGCACAATGTCATACAAGCTCAATGAGTGAACATAGTTCAACTTCATGTAGGACAAAACCCCTCTCCCTCTCCCTCCCCATGAAGTTCCAATCTTATGCATCGGTTTACTGAGATGGTAAACACATCAAAATACTACCGGGAACCCAGCACTGTATCTCGAATTAGAAGTACATTTGTATCACCTTATCAACATCTCATGCCCCCAGTATAAATACACACGCTTTTATCATTGAAGGTGTGAAAGTTTTCAAAACTTAGAAGTGCGAAAATGAAGTTCAGCAATCGCACTGATGCCAGACAGCCCCCCCCCCTCCCTAAACGAAACGAAGTTCACTTGTTGAGCTTGTGTGACATTGTGTGATCATCCCTAAATGAAGTGGTGCACAAACACATCAGTTAATGTCCAACACCTATTGTTCTGGCAGACATACTAAATTCCAGATGTAACAATACAATCTGTATGCTATCCTTGAAAAGCTACTCTGAATTCAGTCTGCAATCTTCAAACCTTCCAAGAAAATTTCAAAGTTTCATTGTAAGAACAGTACAGTATGGATTTCAATGATATTGAAAAACATACCATCCAAACTGGCCAACCCATGGTTTCCATGGAAACTAGTCACAGTCTAACATTAGTTTGAAATTTGGAAAAAAATCTATATTTATACAGATGGTGCAATAATCAAATATTTTACATGTCATGACAATACCTATATTATTAGTACATAAAGGCATTGCTATAGTTCAAATTTTGTCTCATATTATAGTCCTTACATTGTATGTTCACCACCCACTATTATCATGGTTTTGGAAAATAAAGCAAGTAGACCAGTCCACACCTGAATTGATTCAGTAAAATTGGTTCACAACCAGTTTCTGTTCCCATGAGAAAAGGGAGAAATGTATTTAAATCGACTCACTTTAGCTTTTGTGTGGGTTTCAAATCAATTTACTTTGAATCAGTTTGAAACCACCACCGCCACCAGTGTGCCCTCTAAGCCAATTTGACGCGCCACTGACGCACACAATTTCTAGTGATATACCAAAATTTGGTGTTCCCCTATCTCTTACTATCTGGTGACTCACAAGAAATCCCAGTTTTTTAACTCACAACAACAAAATTTGGCTATCATTAAAGGGCACACTGACCGCCACCATCACCACCACCATCACCCCCACTAACACCCGAGGTAGTTTCAAACAGATTTCAACTAAATCAGTTCAAACCACATTTAGTGCATGTGGGGAAAGGAAACCATCTTCAATTCAATTCAAATTTCCACATGGGGACAGTACTACTATTTTCCTTCTCCTAATCAATCATAACGGTATTGGTCTCCCAAGCCCATCACATAAGCTAAATCTAAGAACTCCATAGTTTCGGAGTTGGTTACCCAGACTCCCACTGTTGAGGACACAACCCCCGAGTAAGAGTCTTGGGAAATACAATGTTGCCTATTGTAAGGAACAACATGGCCGCTATCGAGATCTGTGACAGTCACTAATGGACAACATGATTCCGAATTTTCACTTTCAAGTTTCATCAACTCTTTTTTTTCCTTTTAACTGAAATCATGGTACAAACTTCTTGAAAACCGTCTTTGTTAGGAGATTAACCAAAATACTCTTATTAGGAGTTGCTACCATATGACTTTATTACATAGGCCATGTTGTGGGTCGGTCAGCCTCTCCATGCATAATCCGACACCACTCCAAAACGAGAGGTTACAAACTCTCCAAAGTTGGAGGTTTTCCAAAATGATGAATATTAATGATAATACAGAAGTCACGAACTTGGCTTGAGGAAGGTTCTACTGTGGGTACATTTCTGCCTAGTTTCGTAGCTCGAGAGACACATCTTGGACTTGTTAAAACGCAAACATCTCTATAATGGACAGCTCTATAAATCTGTTGATTTCCAGCTCGTTAGATTTAAGCGTGCGAGCGATCAAATTATACTTGCCTTGTGCCGAAAATTCCTTTGTGTTTTGTCGCTTGATCATCATGCGATCATTGTCTCATTTGACAGTTCTTTTCTCGACAAAATTTTGTCTTCAAATATATATTTTTTGTAAGGTTGCAGTACGGAAAGTAAGCTTTCCATTGATATATAAAACATGAAGATTGGATGATGGGGAAAAATGGGAAATACTTTTTAATATCACCATGTGTATATATGGACGACCGCGCACCAAACGTGGACGGTTTGATACCTAACATTTTTCATTCGGTTCTCATTCAAACATAATTATGATTGCCGTTTCAATGTCAAAAATAGTTTTCAATTTAAAAGAAAGAGATGGATAAAATTACATGACGAAGCAATTAGATAACTACCTAACGATGAGTACCACATCATGACAGTGTCCATCATGTACGTACATCCGGATTGCCCACGTTGTACAGACCAGTTGACTATGGTGAACTTATTAGTGACAGTGATTGAACATGAAGGTAGGCGCGAGTATCATCATTACCATTTTCCAGCTTTAGTTTAGTTCTTATTAAATATCGTAATTCTGGTAGTTTTGCAGTGTATTTAATTCAATACACTAAAGGGAGACTGGCTAAAACTACCAAGTTCTGCACCACTGAAACTTTAAAAAGAAAACATGCTAGTCCCCCATTGGCCCAAAACACCTCTAACGTACAACTTTTTTAAATTAGATGTGCCATCGATTGCTAGATTAAAATTTTAAGGTTTGGGATGATCACTGCGAAGATAAGAGCATGTTTGGTGACTGCATCACACCGTTCGTTTTGCTATCAGTTGAGCTACATGTATCTCGCACGCAGACTATGCAAATTGGTGAGTGGGACCAGAATGTGATGTCATTCCTTGTGCACACCTGCGCAGATTTCAAGTTCATGTGGTCATTTCAACTGTGACTGTGCAGTTTATCAATATTGTATACGTTTTGGAGTGGTGCTGGACTGATGCAACCATCTTGTAACAATGGCTGACGTAGTATTTCCCCAGACTCTTGCTCAGGGGTTATGCTCTCAAAGGCGAGAGTCTGGGTAACCAAGACGAAGAATGCCACAATATCTGGAATACAAAATGGAAGCATCACCATAACACTCCTATCAGTTTCATGTTCAGGACACACTTGTAGCAGCATTTCTTCCTCTTCACTGTCTTATTCCTTCTTTACTCAAACTGCTTCCACTTATCAGACTGCACTTACATACATGTACATGGCAACCAACTTACTACACAACAAGTTCATAAAATTTTATGGCCAACTTCATATAAGAGAAATCAAGGCAATTTAAGGAGGATATACAGTTGTACATGCAAACGTTTCCCAGGTGTCAAATTCCAAACAGATGATTTTATTGTTCTCAGTTTTGGTTTTGTTTTTGCTTCATACATTTGAATAACTTTGCCTGTACATGCAGTGTACTTTATGAGACCTACAACATGAGAATCCATATAAAAGATAGAAAATAAACTCTCAAGTAACACACCTAATCATGGAATGTTCATTGCTATTAAATTTTTCAGACACTGATTATAATGTAAACTATCCATCAGAGAAGTGTTTCATACAGATGGAGTCAACAGATGTACAGTGTCCAATCAGACAACACTGTTTCATGTAGATGGAGTCAACAGATGTACAGTATCCAATCACAGTACAGTGTTTCATACAGATGGAGTCAACAGATGTACATTATCCAACCAGAGAACAGTATTTCATACAGATGAAGTTGACAGATGTACACTATCCACTCAGGGAGCAATGTTTCAGACGGGTGGGTTCAACAGATATTCACTGTCAAATCAGTAACAATAACATGTTAACAAACAGGTGAATTCCATGACAGATATTGTTACATCTAAACTTTCTTTGACAAGTTACAAATTTGAAGCATGCTTCACTTAATTAAAAGGAATAATACATGTACTGCTACAAAGGCACAGAAAATAAGGCCCAAAATATGTCAATGAAGATTCTGTAAACCGGATTTCATATAGTCTAGTAACTTGGCATGTGGTCATTTTCTACAATCTCTCCACATACATGGTCAAATGGACAATTCTTACCGAAATCTAGCTAAATCTCCTGCTGGAGGAATGTCATACAGCATGACAGTAGTAATACTAATACATTACATACTGACATGCAGTTGTAATTGGTTACTTCGTTCTGTTTACTATGCATTCAAACTCCAGTCTACTCTTAAAGTCACATGAGGATGTGATAATTTCATTACATTTATATCAACACTCCAAAAGCATTAAAATATTGCTGTCGGTGGCAACAACAGGATATTGTGCTAGAGCAATCCATTTGAGTACATGGTGAAAGAGAGAAATCATAGAAAACAACCACATGTATAGTTACTAGACTAAATGTCACACTGTAAATCAGCAAATCCTAACTTCTAGAATATGAACTCTGACACTAAACACTTCTCTTGCCATGGTCGCTATTCCTTGTACATGAATACATAGGGTAGTGCAGTCATATTTCAAACGACCCTTTATATAATGCAAAAAATAATGAAAATACACTTGCTAGCTCTGATAGTATTTTGCCACAGGGTATCATGTTATCATTTCTACTCTACACCTTTTGGGTATCTGGATTCAAAGTTCAGTTCTTGAATATAGTGGCAAGGGGTTATATTAATACAAAATAGGACCAGTGCACATATGTATTTGAAATAGTTAGAGATTTAGTGTTTTTCTTGTCCTTCATCAAAGACAGTCGAGTAACTCTGGGCTAAAGAAAGGTACATGTAGGTATGAATGTATATTTATCATGCCACATTTTCTATTGGCTGCAGCTAAAAATAGCCATGTTCATGGAATAGGTTAACAATGGACAGTGTAGTTTGACAAGCAAATACAGGAGGTGGCATTTTCTTACGTTTTTGCATTGAGTCACAAGGAGTACATGTTACTGAAATGTGTGGCTTTCCGGTCTCACTGCATTCTGACTCTACATTATACAGTTTCAATGTCATCACAATGGTTATATTATTCAAGGAATTTGACATGCAACTCCTTTATTGTGTGGCTTCTAGCACAGATAATAAGGTGTGTCAGTCTACTGAACTCAGGAAATAATGCCTGTAATTTTACTTCTGAAGTGACTACTTCACTGGTTTCATAAGCCTGAAACTTGACACGAAGGAAGGTGACGCAACATGAACAGCTTTCGGTGCAAAATGGCTGTGGTGGCATGCACGTTAACAACTGTGGTGGCATGCACATATCTATACAATGTATTTTAGTATTGCACAAGCACCAACAAGGACATGGGCTTGATAACACTGACGTTTATTAACAAACCGTAACAGACTCAGATGGAAAAAATATATCAATCCACCCTTCCTAGTCCCTAAATAGTGATATATTCAATTTCATGTACAATTGATTATACATAGTACCAAACCTACATACAGGGATATGCCTGGGTTATTTTTAGGTCAGCTGTGGTTGTTTATCACACACCCAGTTGTAATTGTACATAACCTCCTGACAAGGGTTATTGCAGCCTGGGGGCTGAAACCAGGAAATACAAGATGGAATGGCTTGCACCATTCTTCCTTCAAACCTACAAATCATACATCAAATTCGTGCCATGAAGATGGAACCATTTTAGAATCCAAGTGTTGGTGACCTGTGAATGAACTCCAATGAAATCTTACACCTCATCACTCTCCAAAGTATAGTCTGTGGTTAGACCATGTTCACATCAATCAACATTCTAATGTAAACTAGAAGTTAGAACTAGGAATATGACCACAGGAGAGCCATACTGTCCTCAAGTTAATTCCCATTAGCAGCAAGTCCTCCTGGAGTCAAGGTAAAACTGGCACTTTGACCTTTACCCTCCCATCAACATCTACTAGAATCATGTTTGTTGCCCAGGGTATTCTATGTATGCAGTCATGTTGCTACCCTATCAACAATCAATAATTTAGGCCAGTGTGTTCATTAGCCTTATAGAAAATTGATTTTGACTCAGAGCTATACACTAAAATGGCTTGTAAAACCGACTCAAGGAGGGTACATTCCAATGTTACCATGCCATGAAATCGGTAAACTTGATTTCTATAAATTAGATACAATTCTTATCACCTAAATTGTGCATATCAATCAAATATTTCAGTAGCACATCTTCTATGTGTACTTATAGAAGAGCTTTTGTACAAACCTTGGTCTGTGGTTCACATTTTACTCTACTTTAATCCAAGATTTTCCTCACAGTTCAGGAATTTGTGACACGAGTGCTCACTAACCTACTAGTACATTGTATATTCCGGGAAATTAAATTTTTAATCGAATTTCCATGGTTTCCTTGTACCCTTTCCGTAATTCTCTCTGGTATGAATTCATTTTTCAATCTAAAAGAGGCACATACATTATATGTAGTATTGTGTCCAACATACAAATGTAACCTCACACTCCTACATATCTGGGGGTTTTTTGGCTATCTTTGCAACAGTTTGAAAGGGAAGATGTTACATGTTGTACTTCCCAACTGAGACTATAAGTACAAAGACAAATATCCAATTTGTTCTTGCCTACAAAAGTCATATCTGACAGAACTTAGAGCTAATCTAACAAACACTTTATTCACAGGTAATTTTGAAGACAATTTTCCTAGACAGGTTGTAAAAACCTGCCAAGGATTGATAAAAATGCAACATCACAGTTGTTGTATTGTAATCCTGTGTTTAATACTGTAGTGTGACCATTGAAAGACCTGACACTGTACACAGCTTTGTAAGAAGATTATCACCTGTGTAATCCAGTGATTAGATGACAAGTATTGTGTGGGGCAAGACCAGATTCATAAATGCCAAATCTAGTTGCAGCAAATCAAAATTGTGATGTAGACCTCAGAGTTGCACACAGTTACTAATTCTGAGACACCATGTTGTATGGCCTTTGACTGCTGAGTCTAGAAATCCCCACCCAGATCATTTGTCACATGTCAGTTTCTATTCCATGTCATTGGTAACCTCGACTTCAACACTTGGATGGCGGGTCACAGCACAGTTGCAACTACACGTACATCCAATTCAATACTGATTATTAATGATGACACAAAATGCATATCCTTTAACAATTGTGTTCTCAACAGCAATATCTATAATTCCTGCATCATGTTCTCTTTCAGCTACTAGCAAGCAGAGTGAAACCATCATGCTTACATGTACATGCATGCATGTAGGGTCACCAACTTAGTCCAGCAACTGTATGATTTTTGGTAGGAACATGCATATAATTACAGACCAAAAACTATCAAAGCTACTGTTTTATGTATCGATTAGTATACACTATGTTTTTAAAAAATCTCTCCTTATTACAAAATATATATATTTGTATATTTCAGTAACTAAATACTCCTCAGATATTCGTTTTCTTCCTGCTATACAGTGCCCTGACGTTATTAAGTATTCATGAAGCCAGGTCAATATAAACGGTTGTGAGGCACTATGTAATATACATGTACATGTATGTGCCCCTTCTTCCTACCAACACCAGCAATAATTTCTCTTTTGATAAAACACTTATTTCATTACATTTTTGTGTGCTTTATCAATTGATGTCCTGCTGGACAGCTGTGTGATACATTGTATGACTGCCTTCCAGTCATATTAATGGACATATCTATTTGAGGCCATAGATTCAACATTGCATATTTTTCAAGCATTGTAGAGAATTCACACATCCTTGTGGCAGTACCAAACACCACCATCTGTTACAACACACATGGCTTTGACTTCTGTCTCCTGACATTTGAGGGTACAAAAATTATATTTTGTTACAATTAAAAACAGTCAAATAAACAAAGAGATGTCTTTACCCTTTAAATATTCACAATATTGAAGTTCTATACAAATATTAATAATTGACATAAATGTGTAGCTATCCTAAGTTACCCCTCAAAGAGCATTCATACAGCTGCAGTAAAACAAGACGGGTTTCATCAAAATAACTCAAAAATTGATAGGTTTTCTCCTTATTTCCTCATAATATTCTTAGCTCTCTCCCCTTCATTTATGAGCAGCCCCCTTCCACTGTTGCCATGGTAATATTAATTCTTAAAGGCTCTGGGGCAAAGTGCACACATCATTACCCTTGAGGTAATGGTCTAGTACAGTGCTTGATGTTACTGCCATTTCGATCTCACTAAATGTTTCCATTTTGACACAAATTTGGTACCCTTAGACGATACTACATATGTAGATATTGTTAGTCAGCATGCCTTCATAAAGTATTCCACACATTTGAGTAAAGGAACGCATGCGTCTCATACATAGTACACTGACTGAGACTTGCTTTAGGGGCACATCCCTCTCTTTCTCCGGCGACGATGAGGACATAAAACCACTCAGATAGTCGTCCATTTAACCTTGCATCACTGAAATCTATGTCTTTTAAAGTTGTCTGGTATATGCTCATCTGAATTCAACGACAAGCATGTTCAAACAAATATATAATTTAACTCACCTTTCAAGAGGGCCAGGGGCTGCAACTCCACACTGTTCTTGGTTCTGTACTTCGACGACCCTTGCGATTTTTTCTGCTTTCCTTTGCGGACAGACTTCTTTACGAAGGGGTCAATCTTGTCCGAAACCGGGCCAGCCGCCGACATGCTGTAACCTACGTCCTATCTCTCGCTTCTAAACTTGATCAGACTTCGATGACTTCGATATTTTCTGTAGATCAGTGATATGCCCTTGTTACCCTCGATGTTGATGTACGCTTGATTGCTGAAGCTGAGCGATTTGCTGTCGCTCAAGATGCGTAAATCCACACCGTCATGCCATTCACACCTAAATATATCCACTTACAAGAAACATAAGAATCCAGAGTTTTCATATAATTGGTCCACGGATCAAAAAATCGCGTAAGAATCACAATATTTCACCGTCTTTTCACGTACGTTCAGCTCACAGGATTAGTTTTGTTGCTAATATCTTGTCCTAAGCCACCAGTCACATGATCGGAGAGAAACCATTTCATTGGCGAGCGATTTTTGAAATGCCCGGATGTCCTAGGAATCCTGACGTCGAAGGTGTGATGTACGCATGTCTGAATTGATCTCAGTTGTGCCAGCCATTATTATATTCATGATATTTTATAGTAGTACTGTCTAATAAGAGTAGCACCTCAGAGGATGTCGCCACCAGCAAAGCGTCGAATTAAACGTCTAATAATTATGAGCATGCACTATTGGGATAATTTTCAACTACCCTCCTTGGTTGTTTGTTGTTGATTTCCTGACGTCACCAGTGTCCTGGTCGTCATGTAATTTATCAGCAATGAAGACATCTGTGTAAACCTTATCGATTGTAGGGGGGATGAGGGGGTCGTTTGGACAGGAAAAAAAATGCGATTCTGACATACTTAGTATATGGTCACCCCATCTTGAAATGTTCGGCGACACCTAATTAATGAATGGCAAAACATATTTCTTCTCTTTTTAAAATAAAAGTTGCGCTAATAAGATTTAGGGAGCGGTCATTTTCAACCGGCCGGGGCGGTGGGTTTTTTGTTGGGGGAGGGGGGTTATTTTGAAAAAAAAAACGGGAGGGGGCGGTCGTTTTGGAGATCATGACTTAAAGTGGGGGGGGGTCAGTTTGGAAAACGAGGTGTATTTGTCATTTTTGTGTCATGAAATGACTCCTGAACAACTATCATTTGTCAACAATTTTCTACTGCGATGGGAGGAGGGGTAGGGTAACCCCCCCCCCCATCCATATTTCCGTATATGTATGCATCATGTCCACTATTTCTTTAAAAATAATGTCAACATTTAGTATTTGGTATATAGTATTCAAGAATGGCTACATTAATTGTATATTAGGTTCATCGTCGCAAACCACAGTTTTACGGCAACGTTCTTAACGAGCCTCCTGCAGGTTTTTAGAAATAATAACTCTGGGTTGCGAGAATGGTTAGGTTAGAATATTAGACATGTCCCCAGACTGTGGTGAATTCATGCAGCACTGAAACTCAGCACTTTAGCTGTTATTTAAACTGGTTGTTTGTGTTTCAATACATTTTGGAAAATGTGGTCTTTCCGGGGGGGGGGGGTCACCTTCGCTTTGGTCAGAGGAGCTGGAGGGAGGGTCAGTTTGAGAAACCCCCATGTTCACCTCGAAAACACCGTTCCACACAGTTTGTTAAAAATGACCGCTCCCTTATTACTAAAACTGAGAATAAATGTAAAAGTCCTACATGAAAATCAAACAGATTTCCACAAAGACAAGCTATGAAAAAAATAACGCAGAGTCAAGTTGTGGCTATCGCCTCCTCCGGTCTCCTTCACTCTGTCTAGTCTACTTTCATAAGCTATGTGGGTCTGGTATTGCACGTTTGGTGTCGGTGGTGGTGTTGACTCGTTTATAGGGTCTATTGGTACAGTCGCGTGTGGGCTAAGATTCAATGAAAAGATGAGAGCAACCAGTGACGATGTTGAATGTTTTGTACTAGGACTATCCTCAGTTGAATTGAATCTCTAGTCCACACGTTATTGTGGGTCTTGATATTGATAAATACCCAAATTACTATAATAATGATAATAATGCTTTATTATCGATCTTACCCCATGCTATGGAAAAGTGATATAATTTAATTCTGCGTTCATAAACACCTCCCGAGGGAGTCTAGGGATTTGAGAGGGTACTTGACAATGTTGGGGGAGGGGTTTTACCTGAAAAAAACACCGTGAAATAGGAGGGGTACGTGAAAAAAAATATTGTGTTTGCTGAACTTCTTGCAATTTCTAAAGGGATATGGGTAATTTTGAGATACAATTTTATTATCAATTTGAATACTTAAGGCCCGGACAAGTGCAACTCCCTAAGCAATTCGTCACATGCGACGAATTGCTTCATGCGTCACACCATGTAACTGGGCCTTTACTTAGAAATCATATAGTATCCCATTTGTGTTGATTTGTTTCCTGAAAAGAGCATAAAAACACCCATCTAAGCTAAGCATCACAAGTTTGGTTTACGCACTTGTATTTTTGCCAGAGGGTTTGGATGTCAATAGTGCAGTGACCCTTTTGGGTGCACCAAAGAGTAAATCATTCAATCGTTTATTCAGTTTATCTAACTGTACTGTTATGACATAGATCTCGCGATTACTAGTGACTGTACTAGTAAACGTACTTCAGTACCTACAGCAAGATATGCAATCTTTCATTTAAAACAAAGATATTGCAGAAACAATATTTTGATCTAGCCCATGTCCCTCTTTAACTGAGGCAAAAGTGCAAAACTGTTACTAGTACTTACCCTACAAACAAGTGACATTAAATGTGATAATTATTGCCTTCTAACTTTCTTTTGTCAGATATAGAGCACCTAATCGTTTGTGACGTAAATCAATTACCATAGCAACAGTTACAGAGTTGTGTAACTGACGGAGTAACTTATATTGTCAGTAGTACATTGAAAAAAAAATGAAATAATGTTAAAACTTCATCATGTTTGATCATACACAGATATAGTTTTCAATTATATGTCTCTTTAAATAAATAAATAAACTGTTCATTTATTATCTGAAAATATGGAATAGCTATACATACTCCTGATGATGATGATAATCATCATCATCATCATCATCATCATCATCATCATCATAATCATCATAATCATCATCATCATCATCATCATCATCATCATCATCATCATCATCATCATCATCATCATCATCATCTTTCCCAACTGATGTAGAATGTAGTACTTTGTAATAGAGACTAGGGTAAATGAGCAAAACGCTCAGAAAGTTCAAGAAGGGAGTAGTTTTTAATTTGTAATTTTTTTCTATAAATAGTTCAAATGATTATAGTAATATCCTCGTTCATAATAATCATACCATTCTATATGCGATGTCCATAATGTGGGAGGGATATACTAGTTACATTAGTCAGCTTAAATTAGTAGGTGTAAACCTTACCGATGAAGAAATCTATCTACACTTCACACTGGATATATATGCTATTTCTGTTCTTTCCGCTAACATTTCCAATACCATAAATAACATTATATTGTGACATGAATAACTGTTTTCCTTTGCAAGTACAAGTGTTATTCGATGTTTATAACAAAGTTGACATCCTTCGAACAGGAGAACACTCGATGATCCTAGTCATACAAATCATTAAGAACTGGACTATCACTACAGTGTCGGCGATTGCTAGTGTAGAATTACTTTACTGATCTTTACTAGTACTTTATCATTTGCCTCTCTTGGTAGAAAGTAATATCGAGTGCAGTAGTTACATTTTTTTGGTAGTTGTCGACGTTGTTGAGTTTAACTGTCATTCCACAAATGTTATTAACACAGTGGTCATGCAGTGGTTATTTATTAGGTATCACCAATTATGTTATGGATACTTTGGTACATCCAGAAGCCAAGTCCCTTTCCCCGTCACAATTGTGTTAATTGTATTATTAAATTTATCAAAGCGTACAAATAAATAAATAAGATCAAAACAGAAAGAACTCACGGGTGACCTGTTTTCACCTTTAAAGGGGAACGAATACGAGGTTGGTTTAATCTTTATCTGCATTTCATTATGCTCAAAGGACACAAAGTGTCACTTTCACCAGAGTTATAAAAATTGGCAAATCTGATGTAGAAGAAGACCTACTGTACATTGCGACGAGGCATTATGGGAAACAAATAAAGTTGGGCGCTTCCAATATAGCCTCAACATTGTTTTAAATACATCCCACCCACACCCTCGGGGGTGGGTGTGGGGTGGGTGGGTGTTAAAAAGTCTCCTATAGTTGTTTAGGGATACCAAACCTCGTCAGAGAGCCACGTGACATGGACGTTGAAGACATATGTTCGTTGTTTTCATCAACAATGACAAAATGTACACCAAAGTATTGTGGAATCGTCGGCCAACAGAACGTTATGGTGGCTGGTTTAATGCCATTGGGTAATTTTGAATTTCCGACGTTTTCACTTTGTATATAATTTTAGGTTTCCAACATTTTCACATGTGAATTTCTCAGTTGATTTTAAAATTTCTAAATTGAAAATGTCTAAAATACAAAATCAAGAAGAAACAAAGTGAAAATGTCGGAAATTCAAAATCAACGACAAATAATTTTCACAGCAGAGAAAACATTTCCTGAGAAATACAAGTGAAAACGTCGGAAATTCAAAATCACCCAAATGACACTCATTTTAACAAACCACCGTAGAATGTACCGGACTTTACTGTTTTATAATAGTATTTTATCCAACATATTCAAATTCTATTTTCAGTAGTCATAAACCAAAAAGCTTCCTGAACCAAACATCACCGGAGAACGATATGGCATAGATAAATATCGAAGAAAAAATGCCCAAGTTCAAAATCGACAATGAGAAAATGTATAAAATAATAGTCATCCGAGATACATATATCCAGGTTTTATTTTCAGTTGATATTAGCGGTAGCAGTAATTGGGGCGACATTTTTCCACAATTGTTGAATTCTTGTTCTTCTTTGGATTTTGATTCTATAATTTCATTCATTTTACAGTATTTGTACATGCTGACCTACGCACGCGTATTTTCATGTAGTGATCACACCCCAGGATCACACACCCTATCAACATCATACCGCAAACTGCATATACTAAAACCCGGGTTGGGCTATTGGGCTGAGTTGTTGGGCTATGCTGGGCTCTTGAAACAATGAAAGTGACTCCACAAATCTACAATTCATTGACAGACGGGTGATCGGTTCCGTATCTGGTGTATGTAATGTTCACAGTGTACAAAGTACCAGCAATATAATTTGCCAGAGGTGCTGTTCCCTGTCAAGATGTGTGTTTTCAATTAGGACAAAATTAAAAGAGAAAAGCCAGAAAAGTACAGCTACTGGGGCTTCCACGAATGTGTTCTTGGCAAAAAAACATAGGGCACTGAAGTCGTATAATATTTAGTCTTCAGTGCCATGGAATAGAAAGTTTACTAGGCATTATATTCAGCATATTCAAGAACTCTTGCCAAACACAGCTGTGAAGATAACTTAGCAGACGTTTCCAGTGTGTGTTGAAGCACAGAATGGGATGGAGGACAAGGGTAATCAACTGATGAAGATAGTGTCTGGGCTGGTGAATGAATGCATGTATATAAACTTCAATCAGAGGCTAGACACCACCATTTGTATTGATGTTGAAACATTCATATATATATATATATATATATATATATATATATATATGTGTGTGTGTGTGTGTGTGTGTGTGTCTATATATATCTATATGTATATATATATATATATATATATATATATATATATATATATATATATATATATATATATATATATATATATATAATTGACTGGGTGTTGATATAACCACATAAAAGTGCTCAATGCGGTTAGTAGAGCGAATTATATACAGGTTTTGTAAATATGAACAAAATTACATGCTATTGACCCTACAGAACTGTTTTGTGAGGTGTGTATTCCTCACTCATCAGGGGTAGAAACCCCTACCCCCTGATGAGTGAGGAATATACACCTCACGACACAGTTCTGTAGGGTCATTGGCTTTGTTCATATTTTCAAAACTTGTATATATATATATATATATATATATATATATATATATATATATATATATATATATATATATATATATTACATATATATGCATATATATGCATGTATGTATGTATGTATGTATGTATGTATGTACATACCGATATGTATGCATGCTGCCACTTGGGTTAGGGTTAGAGTTAGGGTTAGGTAACATAATATCAGCCCATATCAATCAAATTGCTGACAACCATGTACTCAATTGTCAGTTGTGATGAGAGAATGAAGTGGGTCTCACAGGAGTAAAACAGGAACACACGGGGAAGATGCTGGGGATATAAACATTGTGGCAATGTTGACTTTGGTCCTGACAGTGTCGGGAGTGTGCCAATCTAATCTTTGGGAGTTGTGGACCTTCAGCTCAGTCAATGAGATCCACATACACAGGTGTGTATTAATGCCATGCCTTCACACAGATTCACACAGTGGTAGTAGTGGGAATTAACCAATCCTTTACATCTTTCAATATGGTAGCTTTTGATTCTGGGACTTGTGTCCTTTTTCTATTTCTGACAGTATTTATCCTATGTTTTTGAACTACTTTAGCAGTTCAAGTTTTAGAGAAAGAAAGTTGAGGGAGGGCCACTTCTTAGGATGACGGAATCGGGGGGGGGGGGCAACATTGTATGCAACAGCTGGGGCCTGATTTCCTCTGGCCCTCCCCCTTGTAATTACTGAAGGCTCCCTATGTGCATTTGTCAAATTCAGTAGTATGATATATTTCCTTGAAATGCAGCCATTCCCCATTGTCTTTGTCACATTGGAAATCACGACAAACAGCAGCCCAAAGACTGTTTGTAGGCTTGTAACTCTAATGAACCTCCTTGGAAATGATCACTAGATTTGAAAAACGACAAGTCTCTGGGCAACTCACGGTCCCCCTAGATATATGGACTGGGGAGTAACACTCATGGTAGAGGTTATAGGAGTGGATTAGACCCCATTGAAATCATGGCAATCAATGGACTTAGTTTATTTGAGCTTCATCCATTGATCTCATATTGTAATATTTACTGTGCATGTGCCAACATGTAGGAAATGGCTGTGGTGTGTTACAAAACACAAGTCACTTTCCTCAGGCTTGGTGCAACACAGACTGTTTCCTTCAGGCTCCATCCTTGGGGGAAACAAAGAAACTGTGTTGAGATAACCCACAGCCTCTTTGAAGGAAACAGACACATGGTGTTGTCCAAGTAGCCAGTCAACATAGTTGACTTGTAGCAATAGTGAGGTATATCCAGTGTACCTATTTTGAGCAGTCACAATGTTACTGTAAAGTTGTGGGCATGCAAAAAGTTGTCATCACGCTATAAACAGTATACCAAAAACAGTTTTGAAAGATTTGTTTTTCTTCAGGGGTTGACAGGGTCTATAATTGAAGATCAAACCTGCCAACACCTATGGTGCTGAATACAGTAAAGGTCTTGCACAGAGTGAAATTATTTCCGGGTCAACTAATCTCACAAACCAGCACTGATATTTTGTTCGGGAAATATCTGTTTGAAGGTGCTGTAAAAGTGGCTGTGGTTTACGACGATGTGGTCAACATCTTGATAACTTATTGGTAGGTAAATCAGTAGTTCTACAGTATTGCACTATTGTCTGTAGTTTTAGTTGAAGTTTTAATAGTATACAGAAAGAAAAGCTTGCCTTTAGTTATTTTTTTGGAAAATCTTGAGTGATTTTAACAGCATTTTCCAGTCTCGCTAAAATTTTCGTTGAATTATGTAACTGCACTTGAACGAGGATCCAAAGATTGGCAATTTATGACACTAACAGCACATATTATCACTAACATGTTCATGAATGTTCTCAATCATCAGGGTATGAGCTTAATCATCATATGGAATTAATGACAATCTATCCTACTGGGTTTGCAGTTATTTTGAGTGACGACAGCTTCATGTCTTACCCCGGACACTTCAGGCCAACTGATGGCAAATGGTGACACATGGCAGAGTTGACTTGTCACCTGACAATTCCACTCTGCCACATGTCACCAACCACTTGTCACTAAATGATCAATCGGCCTGAAGAAGCATCCAAGACAGCATGTGAAACTGTTGCCACTCAAAACAACAGCAAGTCCAGTACGAGTGATTGTAATTATCCAAGCTGTCAACATGTATAAGTCTCCAGCTATTATGATATGTTTTGGTATGTTGTTTTGTGGTATATATTAAATAGTGAAGTTCATTACGATATAGACTCAAGTCTGTATAAAACATTTATTTCCCTAATACAGTGTAGGTCGCAGTCTACAAGTAAATAGAAGAAAACACAGAAATGAAACGTTTGAAACTACTTGTCTACATCATCAAGTGAGTCTGAGATACAAGTTGAGGACCTGTCCATACCAAGTCCAGTCTATACAGAGTCCAACAGAACAGGACCTGTATTCTATGACAATGTGTTGAGACATACATGTAATGTTAATATTGCAAGCTGCATTGCGTATTTGGTTGTCTATTCACTCAAGTTCCTCTTCAATGATGGCTCCACTGCCAGCAGCAGATAAGGCTACTCTCTGAGAAGGAAATTCAAGGAAAATGTTTGGTTAGACTTCTAAAGCCACCTCTAGAGGGATACAGCAAGATGAGTGTCATTATGTGGTTGTGTGTATGTATAACGTATGTAATGCATGCATGTATGTATGTATGTATGTATGTATCTACGTACGTACGTACGTACGTACGTACGTACGTACATAGGTAGGTACATATATACGTACGTACGTATGTATGTATGTATGTATGTATGTAATGTATGTATGTATGTAAGTATTGTGTTCTATTGGGTTCTATTTGGTGCATGCGAATATTAGAACACGTATAACCGTTAATCATGCACGGTTGTCGTTCTGTTCCATAACATTCAGATATAATATTCAGGTGTTTATCTAATATGTCTTGCCTAAAAATACCTTGATAAAGAATTTTTAATCGAAACATTGGATTTTACATCTATTTATTCGGACTGTCTCACAAGTTCCTTATGCATTTCTATGTATGTATGTATGTATGTATGTATGTATGTATGTATGTATGTATGTATGTATGTATGTATGTATGTACATGTATGTGTGTATGTGTGCATGTGTGTGTGAAGAGGCGTGTGACTTAAGTGCAAAATACCAGGAGGCAAAGAAACGGAAGAAATCTGACATTCAATGGTTGCTAAGGGCAACAAGGTTTTCAAACCTAACTAGTTGTGACTTGATGATGGCGAGAGGTTTGGTTTCAAGCAGGAGGATTCAGTGTAGATATTAGCATTTGAGGATATACCCCCTCCTTTCACCAATTTTAAATCAAAGAAAGCTAAAATACCTTAGACACAACTGGATATCTTTGTAAAAGCATCTGGAAGACTTGGGCTGGCAGGGTTTGTTGTAGAACTTGAAGTAGTTGCTGTGGCTGACCACAAACTGCCACAGCATTTGTCAGATGTTCAACACCATTTTCAAAATCACCTGTCCACAAAAAAAGACACAAAAATATAACTATGTATTACTTCATTCTCATGATTATTTCTCGTAGCATACATGTTTTGGATAGGTGGCAAAAATTGTTACTTTGTACAATATATGCTAGTTCTATATTTTATACCATTCCTGTTGTTACAGTACATGTACACTCATATCACTCATGTCATGGAGTGGCTAGAGAGGCTGGCTTGGAATCTGCAGGTTGCAGGTTCAAGCCCCACCGATGCCGTTTGTTTCTCAGTGGCTAAAGTCCTCGGGCAAGATTTGAACCATGACTGTGCCTCAGTCAATCCAGCTGTATAATTGGGGACCTGAGGATGGAGGTTGCAATGTAAATACTTTAATCCTTTGTGCTTATAAAGGCTATAATGGATTGTATGCTCCCCAGGGAGTTGAAGTATAAAGGGCTGTTGTGCTGCTATAGATCCGAGCTAGGAGTAATAATTGTAAAGCACTTTGAGTACTGAGACTAGGTGTGAAAGCACTAAATTAAAATCAACATTATTATTATTATTTGATTCCACGTCAAAGCAATCATCAAATCATATACATACAGGTTCTTTGAGACTTCTTTTTCGACACTTTTACTCATGAGTCATACACACAAAGATATAGCACCATCTTGTTTTTGAATAACCTGTACTAACTATGACCGTTCTCTTCAGTATCACTAGATATACAGGCAATGCAGCAAATGCAGAGGAAGAAAACTGTCAGTAATTTTCAGAAGCAAATTACTTGTTATCAGGAGTAACAACTTGATGATGTTTGCTTAGGATTTATCATTTCTACTTGAGAGGAAAGCAGAACAAACTGCAGATTTACTGTGTTATTCATAATTATTCTTGATCTAGAAATAGTACAACTGTAACCTTTTTCCTTTTTTCACTTCTGCTTCTGCATTTTGTTCAACTTTTAACTCAAGCGTAATCTGGTGATCTTGTAATTGTTCTCAAGGTGTCTCCATTGGGGGCTAATGAAACTCTTCCAACAACTTCAACTGTTCAAAGGGTTTGTCATCCTTTAAATACTCCACACTGTCATTTGTGCACTTGGGATCAGTTATGTGGAATGAATATACAAAATGTACATGTAACCAAAATCATACTTGTCTCTCGGGTAGACATTTTTCATGGCGTGGTAGGGATATGTTTCAAAACTGCTCGTAACAGCCCTTGCTGTCATTGATTTTGATGCAGATGAGTTAGTACTTGTAGTGGATGAACTATATGATGTACATGTACAGGTACATGTATGTGGAATTTGCCATGAGATGACTTAGAAATTGTGCTTTGTCACCGAAGTCAGCAACAGAAAACACTGTCCTTACCAATGAGTATACCTAACACAGTGGTACATGTACATTGTAGTTGGTTGCTGAACTTGCTTATGAAATACCTGGTCTGATGTTACTCTCTATGCTACCAACAATCCTTTATTGATGCAAAATTTTAGGTACCTTGTATATTCATACTACAGAGCTGTATATTAGCCTTTCTTGATACACAGTTAAACAGTAAGATATGTCATGTCGACCCACCCTCACTGGTTTAGGGGTTGACTGATGTGTGAGGGCGCCCTGTCATAGTTTACCTTACAGACCAAGTTTCCATATCCTCAGCATACACACAAGTGACTACGGTACTTCTAGTCTGAAGTAGCACTCACATCACAATTATTATGGTCTACAAGCCATGTAAAATCTTACCCTCTGCAAGTAATTCCTCTCCAAGCTGTACTTGTTCAAGGAAAAATTTCTGAACTGCTTCTGTGTCTTTGAAATCTGGCAGCTGTAGCGAAAGACAAGAAAATATTGATTTCATTGTTTTCACTTCTTTACATACATCGACATTTATGATTGTTTTCCTTCAAACCCACAAAGACTGATGTAACTGCAGTGAAGGGTGCTGATGTATACAGACTTTGGTTAGTTTGACAGTTCTACTAGTTTGGCCATATCATTTTCTTGGTTTTATCTCATGTTATAATCGTTGCACTCAAGCCCAGTGTGTGCTATTTATTCATTGGGAGAACTAATTATATTGGTTCCCGTCCAACCAGTGAATTGCCCCATGAGTCTAAGTAAAAATATATCTTGAGTGGAGTGATCAGGTGATCACTGCAAGTCTTGCACACCCAATAAAATACATTCAGAACACACAGCAAATATGTTTAGACTAACAACGGTCACGGTGCTTATTAGGAACTGAAAGAATAATACAGTATAGCAGTTTGGTACATTGTGAACGCCTATACCAATTCAACCCGCCTCTCTCTATACTACTGCTATCATATACATTTAGCATCTACTTATCCCTCACTATGCTACTGACAGTTTGTAGACTGGCTTGACAGTTCAGCTTGCTGGGCCAATGAGAGCAGAGAAGTTGGCTGTGAAATTGCAAGAGTATGGAGTTATCTTTACCCTAACACCCAAGTTATCGTCGCATCCAGTGACTCCTCGGGTAGACTTACAAATTACAATATCTCTGGAAATCTCTCCATTTTATACTAAAACCCATTCATGATTAGACAAATGATGTACACAATATATCTTATGTTTTGAGGTCACACTCCATGTCATGATGTGTGGGAATAGTGCGAAAATGTACCCCATGTGACATGTCTGGAGTTTACCATCAATATACTTAGGCAACTCCTCAAAATCATTACTGTAGGAAATAACAGAAAACTGCCTAATGCTAAATACTTGGCATAGGAAAATATCCGACTGCCACATAGTGACTACCACAAATCCTTGCAAGAAGCAAGGGAAATGGCTAACATGGTAGTTGGTTCAAAGGATACCACATGAATTCAGTACGTTTGACAAACTTGATTAGTTTCATTCACTTTTTCTTTTCAATATGAAGCTGGCATTGATAAGAACTTAAGCAGAAGTGATGTTTAGCTTTGCTAGGCAACTTCCATTAAATGTGTTGTCGACTGTTTTTATTGTCAGAGTAACTGTATAACAACAGAAGCAGTTAATGTGTTTATTGACAGAAGTTCCCTACAAAAGTCTGTATATCACTTCCGCATAAGCTCTGATTGAAGCCAGCTTTGTATTGGTAAGCGACAATGTATTAAACCAATGCATTCATCTCATTTATCTTTTCCCTTTAATGTACACACCTGCAAAAGTGGATTCACACTTCACTTTATACAATGGTGAACACACTAATTTCTCCCCGTTTGACTTGGAAGTTGAACTTGCCTATTTTAATTTGAACTTGACAAAAGCTATAAGGTAGTAAAACCCCTGAAATGATTGATATTTATAGAGGAAAATTCAGTCTGTAATTATACAGTCCTTTCCACTGTGAGTCCTGTGGACGATGAACTGTTGGCCTTTTCAAAATAGTACAGAGTCTAGCTATGTTATGAAGCCTTATTTCAAGTATGTAAAGAATCACGATTGGACCTCATTCAACCTACAACAGCTGTAAGTGGAGTATTATTTTTTTGATCAGACAACCAACAATATACTCACTAAAAATTGTTAAGATACCGATAATTTGACATTGTGTATGTCAATCAGAGGTCAATTTTATCTACAAGTAATATAGTAGTAAGATGAAATCGTGATTTATGGGGGAGGGGGGAGACGATGACTGATTTTTGGGTACAGACCCAAAAATAAATTTGATTGGATGTATTGGACCATACCATGTACAACATGTACTGCTCCATGAATATGTTTACCTACATGTGATTCACTGCTGTGTTGAGTGTATAATATTACGACTTGAGCAACTCATTATATTACACAACGTCATGGTTTTAAAAAAAGTTTCAGTTGCAGCTAGTGCAGCTTTGAAGTCATATTGATACTCACATTAAATTTATCTGAATTCTTGTCCTGTTTGTCTTTCTTCTTCTTCTGCCTCTCTACGAACAAAGTGACAATTTTCAAATTTTACAGTCATATTCAGTTCAACAAAGTATTATTTACAGTCTTTTTATATATATAGATGTAATGAAAACATTCAGGTAAATTCAGATGTGATTTTTGTTCATTTACTCTATACAGTGTCACAACCTGAGTTTCTAAGCTTTTCACTCAAGTTAAAATACTTACATTAATACATCAATATTCACTTTTCAATCAGTGAATGTTGAAAGTATCAAATGACAATTTCTACTTGCAGCAAATCCCACATTTTTACTGGTGTCTCTTCTGAGACATGTAGTAACAACGCAGTGTAGTTCACTCCTTGTGATGCTGAAGAGACATCAGTTAAAATTTGGGATTAGAGCGCCCCCCCCCCCCCCCCATTTTTTGACTATGAATAGAAATTTTCATGTGATGATAATATTTTCTTGTATAATATGTATATCAATGCACGACCTTTGACATTACAATCATCCTCTACAATTGCATAATCGGGATTACCACCACACTTCTAAAATACATACATGTATGTGTAATAATGTACATGATTGTTATAATAATATGTTAATATTTTATATGAGCTTTGCGTTTAGTCAAATTGCAAGTGATCCTTCAGTAAGTAGAACACTGAAAGTATCTTTTAAATTTGCAGCAAAATTTACACCCCAAAAAGTATACTACATGCTTGTGTCCCTTTTATCATAAAGATGAAAATATGTGAAAATGAGCATATACAATGTGCTATAACTTTAGTATAAGCTTTCTATTTCAAATCAATTTGAGATGTTTTTAGTGATGTAAATTGTAATTTTTTAGTACAGCCAATAACCACAGTCCCCTGTCCCCGTGATTATACTATTAAATTATCTTGATATACAGACAGATTTCGAAATGATGTTAAGAATCGATTATACATGTACATGTTAAATTTTGGTCTCACATATATGACACACCAGTAGTAGAAATCACGTTCGACACTCCTGAGCCCACATGCGACTGTGGTCAGTATTATACAACGTTAGCTCTGTCTCTCGCTTCATTCTTTTATCTACAACCGAATGAACCAGGATCTACTTCTGGATACTGTCGGCCTATAAATTATCACTCCTGCGATTGAATCGTCATGACGCTGGTCATCACACGTGGTCAGTAGTGTATCGTTACATCAACGTTACCCGATCAAAATGCCGGGTCATTCCCCTCATGAACACTTACTTTCCTTCAGTTTTTGTCTGAATAGTGGGTCACTCCTCCTTTTCCTGTCGAAGTAGATACAGTAACCAATGAAGAGAGTACCGCATACCCCAGCAGCAATACCGAATGCAGCTTTAGAAATCATTTTGTGGTTATTTTACTGAAATATTTACAGGTCGGAGACGAGCTTTACATTTTACAGGTCATGCTGGCTTTGACTACGCATGCGGATATCGATTACGAAGTTAGGCTGATAGTTACCGGTGATACGATTGGCCAATGCAACAGCCTAGTCTGAAAATTGACCAATGACATTTATCGTATGTCCAGTTCATGCAGATAATCCCTGTTGACCTTTTACCTTTACTCTACTTCCGTATTTCCGGTTGTGTACGCATACCTAGCAACACAACAGCCAGCCTGACAAGTACGGAATGCCAAGCCACCTAACGATATGAGAGATGTGGATACGCGAATCATGCAATGATTTCTAACCTTAGTTTGCCTAGGCAACGTAGATAAATATATATTTTTTATGTTTCTTGATGTGTGACAACCATATCTCTGAAGCGAAGATATTGTGAAAGAAAGGAAACTTTCACTTTCGTTCAGGGGCGATTCCGTTGAGGCCATTGATATTTCACACCTGGCTCAGGTCCTTGCACAATTTGTCAAAATTATCGTCGCAAAGAATCGATCAGCAAAGAGAGAAGAAACATGGCTGGGTCGTAAGTTGACTAGTATATTTTCATTAAAAAAAAAAAAATTCGTTCATTACTACTTATTCCAAGATATAAATGGCCATCTGAAGTTGTAAATCAACGATGGTGCTCACAAGATAGCATATCAACGTGTTTACTTAATCATGTGATTTCTTAAATGAATTTAGGAACTACAGGTATATTTATCAAACATCTTGATTTGTTCAAGTTGAGAATATTTCTCAAATGACGAAAGACGTTGAATGATTATCATCAAATGGGACATTCTAAAAATAAATTATTTGATAATTAATTATTTAACATATGTGCACATCATGAAAGTGATATTTTTAGAGATTTTATGGTGAATAACAAAAAGGCTATATACATGTCTATCACATTGTTTGATTAATGCTTTAGTAGAACCTGTAGCTATCGAATGTATAAATAAATTAGATAAAAAATAAACTTAACAATAAATCCAAGCTAACTTTTATTTTAATGAGCAATCCAAGCCAACTGAAGAGAGAAAATTTGATTGATTGAAAATATGTATTATATAAATGTACAGTACTGTTTGTTTGTTTGCTTGTTTGTTTGGTGTCTGGTGTGTATTTCAGATAATCCAATACATAACCTTTTAAATTTTTAGTAAGTCCTAAAAATAAAGTTTTGCAACTTTTTTAAAATGGTAGATATTCATATACACATAATATTAATATCAATTCAGTAGAAGACCATCTTGGTGTTACATTTTTGGTTTCCAATAATCATACCGATATTTTTCATTTTGACACAACTAGAAAATACAGAGCAAGTCATACTATTGCTAATCAGATTCCAAGCCAGTCACTTGGACCACTTGACCGTGATGACTCCACATTTTTAGTTTCAGGTGATTATCATATTGATATTTTTCTTTGTTGTGTTATAATTAGGGAATACAGAGCAAGGCATATTAGCGGTTGCATCAACGTGAATGACAACCAGATGCATATACCGGATCTGACAGAGGAAGAGGATAACTGTGTATATGCACAGTTCCCTGTCATGGAGGATGGGCAGGAAGGAGAGTACTTCAGTATCAAGATCAATGACATGGGTGAGTCTGTAGTGCTCAAGATATGAGTCAAAACATTCTGAATTGTCATTCTTTCCTCCAGTTTTTATAAGTTCAAATTAAACTATCACTACACTATTCTGCTATCCTAACTGACATTTTGAATTTGTGAATTTTCGTTTCGTTCCCGAAAGATGCAAGTGTAATTTCAAAAATTAAATTGTCAGTTAGGATATAGTTCTTGAAGTCTAAAGTTAGGCTAATTTTCCTTGATTGAATGATGAAAAGTGTTTTATAATAATCTACAATTTTTACCTATATGAGTGAACATCTTTCAAATTTACCAACGTTCATTTCACTCACTTCAGCTGAGGATGCATCCTTGAGTTTGGGAATCAGTCGAGAGACGGAACTCCGAGATGAGAGTGATGATGACAAAAATGATGATGATGACAAAGATGATGATGATCACACATCAAAGAGAAGAGAAACCGATGGTGTTGGTTACTTCAGTGATACTGGAATGATTCATAGCTGTATGAGGACTAGCAATTGTTATAAAAGAGGAAAGTACCAAAAAGGTCAGTATCTATGCACTCACTTTGAAATGTTGTCATATATTGTAATGATGGAGGGCCTTCAAATTGTTACATACGCACCAGGGATTACTTGCACTGATGTGCACGCATACCAGTCGTATTTGCACTGCAGTGTAATACCAAAGACATTATTGCATACCTGTATGCAAAAGATATGCAAATTAGTACATAATAGTTCCCAGTACGTGAAATTGGGTTATTTTGAAAATCACTTTAACACTTCATGATTTAGATATCATTTCACTAGCATGATGTCTTAATTTTGTTTTTGAACAACCTCTACTGAGGTATGCACTGCAGTGAACCACCTGATTAGCTGACTGGGCTTTCTTGTTTGTCTGCTTGCTGTGGCTATTGTTCACACTTGCTGTGTATATACCCCCCCCCCCCCCCCCAAAAAAAAAAAAAAAAAAAAAAAAAAAAAAAAAAAAAGAAAAGAAAAAAAAAGTTTTGAAAATCAAGTGGGATGATAGATTTTCATTACTGACTTCATTTTTAGTACTACAGCTTTAATAATTTAGAGTTATATGACATCATCCAATGTTAGACCTCAGTTCAGTCACCTCAGACTGATCAATAACAACAAAGCAAAGCATGGTATCATACTACAATCAAGGCTCCTAAATTCATTTAAGACCCAATGATAGATAAATTATTATTAAAATTCATTGACTTTCTTAACTACATGTTCTTTGTTTTCAGGTTCAAGTGTTGGTGTTAGTACAGACTATGTGACTGATACAAAGGCAGTTCTGATGTTCTTTAGAGATGATAAACCAATTCACAGACAGTGGGTTTCATTACAGCGTAACTACCTTTATCCTACATTAAATGCATGGTGGGGACCAATAGAACTCACGTATGAGCAGAGCTCCACACCTCAACTCGATCAGGTAAACAAGTCTTTTCAGTATTCTTTGTTTAAGGGGGGTGCAACACTTCAGTTTGATAAGATAAAATGTTCTAGTCTTTTGGGTGTTGTTTGTTATTTCAGGGGGTGCAACACCTCAACTCATCAGATAAGTATCTCCTGGGTCTTATTTGTTATTTTTTGGGAGGGGTGGGTGGCTTCTTGTCCTTTGGATCTGGTGAATTAGTTTATATCAGGGGCAACATCCCTTAAATGTGATCATGAAAGAAACTGTATAAAATCATAGTTTTCTGATTTAACAGAAAACGTTATTTAAATAAAAAAAATGCTTGCCACTAGGTTTCATAGATGGGATTCATTATTTGATATTCTAAGGCCCTGCAGTACTGTGATAACATGTTTCATTTTTTTGCAAATGTTGTTGAAAATGTCAAACTTATTTCATTTTTACATATAAAGTTATACCCTGAAAAATTATTGATGCTAATTCTTTGATTCATTTGTACTGTATGTGTACAGGGTAATTTATCCCACTGGATTATGGATAAGACTCTCAGTGTTAGTAATGGAAAACTAGTACTTGCAGAGGAAGTGTTAATGGCACCCAGTACAGCAATAGCTCCCATTCCACTCTCTGATGGTAAGCCCCAACATGTATTTTTTTCTTTCAAATCGTGGGATGTGATGTGGGTTCTCCGTTTGATCGGTACTTTTGAGGGAAGCAGAGAAAACTTTTAATGTCAATGATATTACATTTTTACAGGCAGAGTCATTGTATTGTGTACATATTGAGCAAGTGTTTCCAAAAGACATCATGAGAGACAGGTTGTTTTCTTTGGCATATGGGGATCAGGAGTTGGTAAGGGGTTTGGGGTAATCCTCGTTTGAAAGTGTTCAGGGAGGGCATCGTCTTATTAAGGTTAGTGATGGAGGTGGGGGTGGGGGTGGTGTCTTCCTGTTGTGTTCTTTACAGGAGGTAAAGCATCAATCACAGACCTCCACCTGTGGCCAGGGAAACTTAACCCCAAGCTGAAGAAACTGATTAGTCACTTTCATGGCACTACAAGAAATCTATCCTCCCATTGTTAATTTTAAGCATATATATTTTATGATATTGTGTGTTGATGAATATTAATCTTGTGACATTTCACCTTAGTCAAAACTAATGACTTTTTCTGTGTCACGTTTTATTTGTATTGAAAAGGTTATTTTGAGATTACCATAGAAAACACAGGTGCACTGTCTGATAAAAACTGTCCAGTGATTATTGGTTTGACACCGGCAGAAGTCGGCACACACAGGCTTGCAGGATTGCTGATGGAATCAATTGGTTACCATAGCGATGAAGGCAAAATCTTCCATGAAGATGACAAAAGTGGTAGGTCATTTGATCGTCATGGATACCAGTTACCAACTTGTTTGACTTCAGAAATATGTGCAATAATTTATGGATATATCCTGCTACTTACGTAAACTGTTGTAACCTTTGTAATGTAGCTGAAGTCCAGTATGCACTAAAGATATTGTGAACAGCGTCCTCAAGCAACACATTTGTGTACACTGCCCACTAACAATGAGCTATGAACAGCGCCCTCAAGCAACACATTTATGTACATTGCCCACGAGCAATCAGCTACGAACAGTGCCCCCAAGCAACACATTTATGGGTCAAAATTAAAATAAATAAATAAATATATTTCATCTGTCACACAAATACAATATTGGGGGAAGGGGGAAGAGGTCTGTGTTTTCAATGAAGGCTTGTTTATTTTTCAAACAACTACAGATTTCTAAGCACTTTTGTTTTCTCTATTTTGTCAGCCCATAATCTTGGTGAAAATTGTAAGTGCAAAGGTGGTGACAAGATGGGATGTGGTCTTATATATATTGAAAACAAAGGAAGCAGGCAGAACCAAAAAGTGATCGTTTATTTCACCAAAAATGGCCGACATGTTTATCACAGAGCAGTCAATCAACCTAATGGTGGGTTCTATCCATCAGTTACTATCAAACATGCAGGTAATGTCAAAGGTCATCATTATGACAACTCTTGTTTTTTTTCACCCTCCATTAATCAGGATTCTCCAACAGTAACAAAATCATTGCTATGTATTAGAAAAATCTTCTTTTTTTTTTTTTTACCAATCATCTGTCCCTTTTTGTGCTATAATGGTTTTGAAACCACAACAAACACAACCAATGCAGTGTGTTCAGAAAATATTTAGCCTCGCAACTTTATTACCAATCTTGTTATTTGGGATTTCTAAAAACCATCTGTACGCAACATTTCTGAATGTTAAACATGAACTGTGCTATGAAAATAAACAGTGTAACCTTTTGTTTTGTACTTTGTTCATGAAAACTTCAACCTATTCTCAATTAAAATCAGTAAAAAATCAACAAGGGTGACTGTATACATTTTACAAATAGTGGTCAGTATTATCAAAATTAGTCAAATATGGCTACTGAATCCAATATGGCTGCTAAATCCAATATGGCTGCTGAATCCAATATGGCTGCTGAATCTAATATGGCTACTGAATACTGTGTTAAAGCTATTGGAAAAGAAAAGGTTGTTGATTTCCTTGAAAACAAGATGGTGGAGCCCCAAATTTCTTTTTATTATTGAAAATGACCAGAAGCAAGTGTCCATATGACAAAGTATTTTGAGATTTTAAGAACACTGATTTCAGTGAAATTTTCCCATGAGGCACATTTCCTATTCTAACATTACCATGTAAAAATGATAACTTTTGTGAATGTTGTCAGATTGTCATATATGTGCATTATTTTTCTTTTCAAATTAATTACCATTCCATAGGTGATGTTATCGGTGTAAATATGGGACTATCACATCCATCGATTGATGTTGAAGAATGGAAAAGGGAAGCACAGTCCAAGACTGGTGGTGCCTTCAGTGATCTTCCAGCTTTCACTATGCCAGGTTAGTTCTGTGTCCATCCAAACTGCCATAGTCTGATTATCAGAAGAAAAAAAAAGATCGTATAGTATGGCCACTTGGAGTGCTGTTTAGAATTATGTCACACAGTCTAGTGATCTTGTAAAATGTTTATGCTTTAACCAACTTAGAAGAAGTAATTTAATCAACTAATTGTCTTGTATAAAACATTTGTTGTCTTGCTCAGAAGTTTGGAAGTGGAATTTCCAGTGTATACAAACTGTATCTAACTTACATTGTTCCTGCTGGGACTTGGCAATATAGTAATATCTTTTTTGTGTGTGTGTGTTCCAAATGAGACACACAAACAATAAAACAAAAGAGAATAACTTTAAAACATGAAAATTTGATTATTTTGTTTGGGTTGATTGCATTAGTTTGCTCGTTGAAATAAATAAATATTTGTTTTGATTGCTCTTCAGATCAGAAGACCCATCATGACCTTGAAGATGACCAGCTTGATGGCATCATGGTTCAACAGTATCGGTTTCCAGAAGAACTTGGCGGAATGAAAACTGATGGCACAATCTGTCCCTCTCAACCACTGAAGAAACCAAGAATGATTCAATGTACCGATGGTCTGAGTAAAATCAAACCATTTTTTAGTATGACTATGTCAGAAACAGGTGGGTTATTACACAGATAATGTCACTGTATTACATAGCATGTGATAAGGGAAATGTGTGTCAGGAGCTGGGGGATTATTACACAGATGATGTCACTGTATTACGTAGCATGTGATAAGGGAAATGTGTGTCAGGAACAAGGGGTTATTACACAGATGATGTCACTGTATTACATAGCATGTGATAAGGGAAATGTGTGTCAGGAACAGGGGGGTTATTACACAGATGATGTCACTGTATTACATAGCATGTGATATGGGAAATGCGTGTCAAAAAACAGGTGGGTTATTACACATGTGATGTCACTGTATTACATAGCATGTGATAAGGGGAATTTACATAAGTTACTAATGGAAACAACTATTTAAGAGACCAGTTGTCGGTATTAAATTTGCAAGATGTTGTGGAATGCAGTTATTTATTATTATTTTAATTCTTAAAGAAATGCGCTACACGATGTCTCAGAGCATTGTACAATAATACAACAGCTACGAAAACACAGAAAAAACCCACCAATAAAATGTTAATAAAAGTTACCAGTGAAACCAAGATTGATTCAATGTACCAATGCTCTTTAAATAAAATCAAACCATTCTTTTGCATGATCATATCAGAAACAGGTGGGTTATTACACAGATGATGTCATTATATTGTATAGCATGTGATAAGCAAAATTTGTGTCTTGAAAATTTGTAAGATGTTGTTTGACTCTATTTTTGTACTACAGGGTATGACAGTGCTGTCAGTATTGGGATTACAAGATCATCACAAACTGTCGGTACACTGCCTGGCTACCTGTCTGAAAGTGTAGGCTACAGTAATGGTGGCAATATTTACCATGGAGCCAGACACAAGACTGCTTACTTTGAGACAGAGCAATATGATAAAGGTGATTATGATACCTTCAAGTAAACTGTCATCCTCAAACTTTTGACAATCTCCATTCCCAAGAAAATTGGGGTCACTGTTCTGAAATATGTGAGAAGATGAAGAAGTCAAATGTTTGTGTATAGAAAAACATTGTAAAACAGTAAAAATTAATGAAAAAATAGACCTTGTAACAGGAGAATTCAGTCATCTTTCAACTGGCTTTGACTGTGTGTGAAGCCCATAGAATTAATGTTAGCTTGAAGTGCAGTACCACACTTTACCACACTTCTTCTTCTTATTCTTCAAAATCACATGGATCCTCATCACGTCTGAATATTATCTCACAAACAGTGCTCACACAGTCAGAGAGCTAGTCTACAGATCCACAGGTAAAGATATAAGGGGGGGGGGGGGTGGGCATTTGAAATTAACCACTACACAGTGTCAGGACAAATATTAGAAATTTCAACAGATGTTTATGTCACTTTGTGATGAACACATCACATTGAAATTTCCACAGTGATGTGAGAATACTTTGCTCTTTATTCAGTTGATTTTTCACAAAGTTTTACATTTACATGCTGAAACCCGGGAAGCAGTAATTTCACCATGTACATGTACAGAGATCGTCAACAGCTAATTTTATGGATTTTGATGGGGAAGGTCGTTCCAGACAGGTATTGTCAGTGGCAAAAAAAAAATGATTTAACTTCTTCACTTCCAGCTAATGGTATGCCCATGGCCTTCACACACATGTACCCAGTTTCATAATAGGTGTATATCACAGAAAGAAACAATTTTAAAAAGTGGAATGATGAATTATCAAAATTCTTACATATTTAATCTTGTAAGTTTATAAAATAAGCTTTTGTGAATTATGTTGTTGAGGAGGAAAATTGCAGAAATCTTTCTGACACTTGTATCTTTTGATTTAATGTGACCAGGTGATACCGTTGGTTGTCTGCTGGAATACTCAGGAGATGTACATATCATATCATTTACAAAGAATGGCAAGCTTGTTGGCAGAGGTCAAGTGTCAAATTCCAATACAAAAGATCTGATGCCATCCATAGGGTTCAAGTACATGCCAAGTACAGTCCGTCCAAAGTGGGCCCACAGTCCATCACAGGAGGTCGTATTTCACCAGGTATGTGTGTGTGTGTGTGTGTGTGTGTGTGTGTGTGTGTGTGTGTGTGTGTGTGTGTGTGTGTGTGTGTGTGTGTGTGTGTGTGTGTGTGTGTGTGTGTGTGTGTGTGTGGATGGATGCATGTGTGCGTGTTTGTTTGTTTTGTGTCTGTGTGTGAGTGAGTGTATATGTATGTATGTGTGTACAGTGTGAGTCAGTGAGTGAGTCAGTGAGTGAGTCAGTGAGTCAGTGAGTGAATGTGTGTATGTGTGTATGTATAAATACATGTAGATAACTTTTAAATGCTTTCCACAAAAAATATCATAACCCGAGCACTGTACAATAATTATCTCACCTACCTGCATAACTTCAACTCTGGATCCCTTTGGCATATACATCCATTCCAACCACTGTAAACACATACAATTAAATCCTTCACAAAGTAACCTTTGTCATATACCAGGTCCCCATTTATACTATTGGGTTGACACGAGTGCTGTGGTGATTCAAAAATTTCCCAGGGCTTTAGCCATTCAGAAACAAGTTGAAGTGGCAAAGCTTGAAGCATTCAACCATCTTGACTCTATGTATGTATCCCTTCTGTTTTCACATCAGATTAATCTTGATGACTGGATCAGAACACCTGGGCTGTCAATCAGTGGAAATACATGTAGACTTAAGAAGAAGGGGAGGAAGAAAGACCCACAGATGTTGACTGCTCCACATCCTCTCACTCAAGGTTAGTTACTTTGTTAACAAAATTATCTGCTATGGAAAGAGAAGCAACAGTGCATTGGTTAGAAAAATATATCACTTACATGTACTAGACATTACATGGTTACCTTTATTATTCAGAAATTCCTTGGAAATATTCCATGTCATTTTTTGTAAAACTTTCAGGTCAGAGCTTCTATTCTGTCAAAGTATTGACCAGGAAAAGTCGCAGGAAGCACCTATCCATCGGAATCTCCAACCATTCCCATGTAGCGTCTACCAGTACCAATTACAGGGATGTCAGACTCCATTCACATCACCGCAACATCATCACCAAGGGCATCACTTCTAAACCTCAAAAAGGTAAACAATAGTGTTGTTTAGTTTTTGTTTTTGTTTCATAATATTTTAATAGTATGTTCAGTCGACACTGGAAACCCCGAAAGAGAGTGTTAAAGTTGTTGACTATATATCACATGTATGAGATGATCTGGAAATTAGGGGAAAGATATTATAGTAGTTACTGGCCATATGAAACTCAACACATACAAAGTAACGTACATTACTTCCTACTCAGAGTGCATGAGAATGAAGAAATTCTTATTCACCAAATTGAACCTAATGACTTTCATCTACCCCGGTAGTTATATTTGGGTGATGTCATTGGAATGTGTGCAGTTACACAGTTACACAAGTGTGTCATTTCGATCATTAGTCATTAGTGATGTCATTGCAATGTACTTACACAAACCGATGATGTCATCACATTTGGGTGAAATAAACTACCACAGAACACCTTGTTGGGATACCTGCTGGGTTGGCCAATGATGTCTTTGTTAAATTTCGACCATGTAATGTAATTGGTTCTTTTACACCACAGAACACCTGGATACACCAGCTGGGTTGGTCAATGATGTTGTTGGATGTGGTTTGTTGTTTGCTGAGGATGAACAATCAGATGATAGAGCTAAGCAGTTTGTGGTGGTGTACTTCACTGTCAACGGTACACCTATATCTCATCAAGTCTTAGAACAGCCAGATGGAGGATTTTACCCAATCATGTCACTGGAAACCTATGGTATGTTGAGCAACCAATCAGAGATTTCACTGAGCCTACTTGTAACTATTTCTTTCTTGATGTAAATGTTAATCTTATAGTCTATTTTGTATTATGAAGTATAATATGGCAATTTAATTTGGAATTTGCAAGTTACGGAGCTCATTGTACAAATCATGCTATCTGAGATAACTTTGTACCACTTAGGTGAGTCATGAATATCATGACATTTTATTTTGAGTTGTTGAGCTAATGGACTATAAACCAGTCAGTGTTTTTTTTTTTTTGTTTTTTTTTTATAAGGAATGCAATTCTATTGTTGAACACAAGATTTTGAGAAAACAAGTCATTTAATATACTTTTAAAGGCAGACATAAGATACTTGATGTATAAGTCTAAGTCATAATTGAGAGCAAAAATGAGACATTGCAACTATTTTTATTAAGAACACTGACAACATTGTATTACTTGACACTAGCCCCCACCCCACCATACTCAATAAAATGATATAAGCATACCTAAATCAAAAGTCAAAATGTAACAGTGCTAGTATCAGTAGTATAGAATATAGGGGTGTGAGCACAGTCACATGTACAAGTCATGCAAGTAACTTATTTAATCATGTCGTTTTCATAGTTACTTGTGCAACTTGCACATGCACACATGTGACTGTCCTCACATCCCTATATATGCTATACTACTATTATTTGTTGGTGAGTACTTTGCAATTTACAAATTGTGTCACGTTAATTTCTACAAGGCGACAAACTTGAACTTGACACGACCTTCAAGCCTCCAGCCCTTCCTGATAGATCAGCATGGCTGCAGGAAGCACAGCAAAAAATCAAAGAACACAAGAAGAAGATGAAAGCCTTACGTAAGTTTAGTAAGATTTTAACTCTTGTCTCAGTCTGAAAGGGAATACAGATTACAATATTTAGCCATGTTCAAAATGGAAGTTTTTAGTCACTTGGTATATTAAGATTATAACCTAGATCGCTGTTGTGTCTCAAAGTGGCCATATGGATTGAAATTGCGTATTTATTTTTGATTTTTAATTCATAAAACAATGGCTTCCTACTCAATATGAAACAGCATATACCAAGTCCTTATTTGTAACTCAATAAATGGCAAAAGATTAATAAATGTGTAAAATCTTTGTTACTTTTTCAAGTAGGAAACCACGATAAAATTTTTAGTATAAATTAAAAATTAAAAACTGGTTGAAGATTGAAGCCGTTTTTGTACTGAATTCGTACTGATTGAAAATATTTTTGAACATGTATCAATGAAAATTGCATTTGGTACAGACAGAAAGTTACAATCATTAATGTAACACTCACAGGCATGTTTTATTTGTTGAACTTGTGATGTCATTGACGCAATGAATTTCTTGTGAAAAGCAATAAAAACTGTTGTACTGGTAGTATAAAAATAGAACCATTGCATGATTACTAAATGAGTTTGTCGATGGATCCATTCATTTACAAGTCAAGTGGTGTTGATTTTGGTTTACAGAAAAAGACACAGAGAGGACTCGACAAAATAGGCCTGCATCTCCTGTTGAAAGACCAACTAGCTATCTGAATAAGATCAAAGTGTACATTGCATGTGATGCTGAGAGATGGAATGAGGCTTCCTACATCAAGGCAGGGTAGGTGTGAATTTGGTGTGTTGCTTGGTTTCACTGAAATAGACACATGTTTTGGGTTCACTGAAATAGACATATGCTTGGTTTCACTGAAATAGACACAGGCTTGGTTTCACTGAAATAGACACAGGCTTGGTTTCACTGAAATAGACACATGTTTGGTTTCACTGAAATAGACACAGGCTTGGTTTCACTGAAATAGACACAGGCTTGGTTTCACTGAAATAGACACATGTTTGATTTCACTGAAACAGACACAGGCTTTGGTTTCACTGAAATAGACAGAGGCTTTGGTTTCACTGAAATAGACACATGTTTGGTTTCATTGAAATAGACACAGGTTTTGGTTTCACTAAATAGACATAGGCTTTGGTTTCATTGAAATAGACACAGGGTTGGTTTCACTGAAATAGACACATGGTGGGTTTCACTGAAATAGACACAGGTTTTGGTTTCATTGAAATAGACACAGGGTTGGTTTCACTGAAATAGACACATGGTGGGTTTCACTGAAATAGACACAGGTTTTGGTTTCACTGAAATAGACACAGGCTTTGGTTTCACTGAAATAGACACAGGGTTGGTTTCATTGAAATAGACACATGGTGGGTTTCACTGAAATAGACACAGGTTTTGGTTTCACTGAAATAGACACAGGCTTTGGTTTCACTGAAATAGACACAGGCTTTGGTTTCACTGAAATAGACACAGGGTTGGTTTCATTGAAATAGACACATGGTGGGTTTCACTGAAATAGACACAGGTTTTGGTTTCACTGAAATAGACACAGGTTTTGGTTTCACTGAAATAGACACAGGCTTTGATTTCACTGAAATAGACACAGGCTTTGGTTTCACTGAAATAGACACAGGCTTTGGTTTCACTGAAATAGACAGAGGCTTTGGTTTTCACTGAAATAGACACAGGCTTTGGTTTCACTGAAATAGACACAGGCTTTGGTTTCACTGAAATAGACACAGGCTTTGGTTTCACTGAAATAGACACATGGTGGGTTTCACTGAAATAGACACAGGCTTTTTGGTTCACTGAAATAGACACAGGCTTTGGTTTTCACTGAAATAGACACAGGCTTTGGTTTCACTGAAATAGACACAGGCTTTGGTTTCACTGAAATAGACACAGGGTTGGTTTCACTGAAATAGACACATGGTGGGTTTCACTGAAATAGACACAGGTTTGATGAAATAGACACAGGCTTTGGTTTCACTGAAATAGACACATGTTTGGTTTCACTAAAATAGACACAGGCTTTGGTTTCACTGAAATAGACACATGTTTGTTTTCACTGAAATAGACACATGGTGGGTTTCACTGAAATAGACACAGGCTTTGATTTCACTAAAATAGACACAGGCTTTGGTTTCACTAAAATAGACACAGGCTTTGGTTTCACTGAAATAGACACATGGTGGGTTTCACTGAAATAGACACAGGCTTTGATTTCACTGAAATAGACACAGGTTTGATTTCACTGAAATAGACACATGGTGGGTTTCACTGAAATAGACACAGGTTTGATTTCACTGAAATAGACACAGGTTTTGGTTTCACTGAAATAGACACATGCTTTGGTTTCACTGGAATAGACACAGGTTTTGGTTTCACTGGAATAGACACATGTTTGTTTTCAGTGCCAGTGGTTTCTCTAGCTATATTCAGTTTCATGACATTAAAATGGTAGCTACAGTTATGGTTGGTTTCTTTGAAATTGACTTGGTCCTTTTATTAATAAATGTATGAAATAACCATAAATAACAAACAAGGATTTATGCAGTTTTAAAGTTGACAAAATCATTGCCTTGATATTGTAGTATGCTAAATTATGTCATCAAATCATTTGTATGTTATACCTAAATACCAGTTTTGAATTCTGCAAATAGCAGGTGATGGTTAAAGGGGAATGTCACTCCAGGAACTAAAGACATTTTCATAAACTTTGGGTTTCCGAAAGTCATTTCATGATTTTTCATCGCCTAAAATTACTTGCGATTTCAGAGAAACATCAAGTTAATCGTGTGCCTTTATAGGGTATCTTTGCTGTTGGCCATTCAGCTGAAAAATATATATATATTTGTTGACTCCTGAGTACTTATTCCCATCAGTGTAAACCAATCTCATGAATATTCATTGTGCAACCATTGAATACATTATTTCTGCTGACTCCCATGATGCAATAGCCCATAGCAAAGATACCCTATAAATGCACAAGATCAACTTCAAGATGTTTCTCTGAAATCGCAAATAATTGTAGGTGATGTAAAATCATGAAATTACTCTCCAGAACCCATAGTTTATGAAAATGTCTCCATTTCCTGGAGTGGCGTTCCCCTTTTTAATTACTCTTCAGTAAGTAGAATATAACAGGTTCTTATCAGTATACTGCAAATATTACCCCAAATACATTATAAATCAGCTTATACCCATTTGCAAACTTTACCTTTTTTTTTCAGGCTAGATTCATATGGCTTTAATGCCATGTTACTGCCCAAGGACCGAGTTGCAAAAGGCAGTGTGGAATTGGACATTGAGCCACGCATCAAGACATGTCATGTGATTGTCTGTTGTATTACAACCCAATACTGTAACAGTAAACACGCCTCTAGTGAGTTGAAATTAGCCAAGAAATTCAACAAACCCATTCTACTGGCTGTGATCGAGAAAACAAAATGGCCTCCTGCAGGAAATATACAAGACACGTTGAAGCTCCTCACAACATACAGAATTGGTAAGGAGAAATCAAACTGTTGTTATTGACAATTTTGGACAAGTTCTTTTATTTTGCTAATGTTTTGAAGATATGGACTGTTGTGTGAAAGTAGACTGAAAGGAAGCCAGAGGTAAACTTTTCTTTTTACCAAATTCTTGTTTATAAAGATAGACAACATAATTAATATGAGTCACTCTTTTTTTTTCTACTGACCTGCTGTGCTATTGTTGCAACCTGCTAAATTACACACTTGCCACCAGGTCACATTACTATAGTGCCCAGTTGTGGCAAAAATAATCACTGTAGAATAACCATAGAGGGTGCTATTTGCAAAAAAAAAAAGATTGACACTGGTAATGAAACTGCATGCACACTATCAATCTGAAATCAAAAAGTAAAGTTGCACGACATCTTTTTTTAAACAGCTATTTTCTTTTTTTTTCAGAGATGTATTCCAATTTTGACTGGGGACAGGAACAACTTAATAAACAAGTTGAAGAAGTGAAAGGGATAGGTTACAATGCTAAAGAACTGCATGTCGGAGAAGGTCAAGGAGCCAGTCTGCTTTATTCAGATGCTCAGGTATGTAATTTAAAAATTCAGTTCTGTACCTGCTAGCTAGTAAGTTTTCTTGTAACACTATCTGCCAAAATATGTCTGTGTTGATATGTTAACATATTAAAATGATGGATTTTATTTAGGTTGAAAAATAAAACACACAATGTTACCCATAACTTGACTGAAATTTGTGACTTACCAAGAAATATCTTGGTATTGATATTAATCTTTATGGCCCGGATATGGATTTTGTGGACCAAGGATGTATGGCGGAAGGGCCCGACATTAGAAGGGCCCCGTAAGCTGTACTACCGAGGTCTGTAAAACCCATATCCGGGCTGTAAAGGTTTTATCACATACCCCATGTAATGGCATGGAAGCATCATTTTAATCACATAATCACATAAATTTGCATTTGGATATATCATTTTATTTGCAAAAACATATAAAACAGTGAAGAAATTAAGATAGCCAAATCACTGAGTGAACGGATATCAATGAGTGTGCCACTTGCCATATTTGGGCAAATTGTGCCGGGGTGTGATATGGAAAATTGTTGCATAGGTTCGATGTGCACGCTTGTCATTGAATGACATTGAAAGTGATACTGGGTATATGATAAAGTGTGTTTTGGTCAGGATTTGGTTCAGTCATTTCAAAAGTGGACTGTATATGTAAAAGTGAAATATTAGGTATTATTCCCCACTATTTTCTTCATTCAGCCATGGAAAGTATTAATGACCTAAGGGGCCTATTACACTATTACACTATTAATCACTAGATGAGTATCCACACAAACCCTTGGGTCATGAATATTTTCTAGCTGAATGAAGGCAAATATTCGGGAATATTATACTTATACCTCCTCAAGTATAATTTATAAAAAATCAGGAAAAAGAATGGTGTTTTGGAAAATTTTGAATTATATTTTGAGATATGTGAAACTTGTGATGTAGACACAGATTATTGTGACATCGAACAACCAGGGTATATAATCCATATTTTCTGTTTGAAGACAATAACTTGGCTTGTGCATACAAGGAGTCACCCTTCAGTAACTCATTCTTTTCATTCAACAGTGTTTATATTCTGACACTGAATTCACATCTGTTTATTTGCAGAGGGGTAATAAGACCCAGAATAAAGCTAGTGATCCAAACGCCCTGAAAAAAGCTGTTGCAGATGCTGACAGGAGGAAACAGACAAGTTTTGGAAACACAACCACCGATACATCGAAACCACCCACCAGACAACATGGCAATGTTCAGAAGGATTCAACAACCTGCAATATACTCTAAAGATTAGAAAAATGTACAGATACTTTTGTACCATGTGGACTTTACATATCTCTCTCTTTTGCCAGTCTACAACATTGCTGGATTTATGACTACAGTGTAGTCACAGATCCAATGACACAGCCTGGCTATGCACCCTTACACTTACACATATACACATGCACCATACACTCAATACACACGCTCAGACATGCAGACATGTGCATGTGCGCGCGCACACACACACACACACACACACACACACACACACACACACACACACACACACACACACGCACACACACACATACACACACACACACACACACACACACACACACATACATAAGCAAAGACACATTTTGAAATAGAAGCATACATGTATCTGTAAATGTCTGCAAAGGTTACTTCTTTTTACAAACGAGAGTTAGAAAATTTATGTATATACTCACACACACACACACACACACACACACATTTAGGTATATATATATATATTATAAGGTATACATATAAAAAATACAAATTAGCATTAGTGATTAATTCACAAATACTTGAATGTATAACATACCACGTTTGTGACGAAATGAAAGTAAGTGTTGACTTGATAATTATGAGAACTTATTAATATACACATTTTTATTATATTGAGAAGACAGTATTGAGAAATTGATCCCTTAGGCACAATCCAATGCTATGCATGAAAATTCAAACCAAAGCAAAAATTAATGAAATACGACGTGAGAGGGGTTGACTAATGTGTGAGGGCACCCCGTCACAGCACACCTTACAGACTACACTACATGATCATTGGTATACAATATCTCCATGTAGTCACACTTTTCTTATTGCTGATCCACTAAAAGTATAAATATGTACCTATTTGTGGAAAATGTTTGTGCACCAAAATATGCATGTTCATCTTCATTTGAATCGTTTTTGGACATGTTATCAGAGCCAGGGTATTAAATCATTTACAAAAACTCAGGTTGTTTTTCAATTTTTCATTGTGGTTTTCAATACACTTTATAGCTTTATATAAACAACTTGTCAAGAATATTTTGAAATATTGAATGTATATTTACGTGAATGACCCTATGATCACATGTTTACATAATCCATGTAGTTACTCAGAATTGAACTTTGATTAATATTCGTATTTTTAGATAATGAGCAGAACTTAAAAAGAACATGCAGGATCTCTTGATTGACCAATTTTATCTTGATAAAGATGACTCCTTGGAGAGAATTTATTTGTTCAAATCTTCCATGATAGTATTCAATATGAAGTGATGGATATTTGATAATATGACAGAACAAGATGACGCGTAAGTGCAAGTGTGGTATATTCCAGGTATTTGAGTGAGTGTTCTCTGCTGCTGTACTTCCATGAGCTACACTCGTGAAAGAGCAACAGAAAATAATGCAATCCTGAGTGCAAATGCCACTGATACCAACACTGTCATCCACCGGGGTGTTGTTATTATTACATAGCTTGATCTGAAACAGCAAACTACTGTTAAAATCATACCATGTGATCCCACGATTTTGTGTACAGGGTACAGACTTTTGATTGGTAAATCTGTCAACACACATTTGATCAGCTTGGAAGAGATATTTCATACGTCTGTAATGTTTAAATGAATATGCAAGGAGCGCAATATGACCAGTTTTCTCTTCACAGATATCGTCACATCATGCAAAAAAAAAGGGGGGATGGTAATATATGAAATGATCTTTTTCTTTTGTTGTAAAGACCTAGAGACATATATCAAAATAATCAGATTTTTTTTAATTTTTGAGTTTTGAAGCATTTAAATGAAAGTAGTTATGAATAAATAAAAATATGCAAATGACATTGTCATAATTTTTCATTCTGAAATTATCATCAGATATTCTTAATTACTGTCTATTGTACAGGTAGAGGTTACAGTTTTATTTGAGTTTACGTAGATGGAGATATTTGCAATGTATATTTTGTATATGTTGATGTAGTCTTGTTATGTGATATATACTAAAATGTATATAAATGTGATGTAGTATTAAATGTGTATGTACTTAACATAATTATCTTATGACATGTAATGTCGCATCTCAATCAGTATGTGTGTGTGTGTGGATGTGTATGTATGTATGTATATATGTATGTATGTATGTATGTATGTATGTATGTATGTATGTATGTATGTATGCATGCATGTATGTATGTATGTATGTATGTATGTATGTATGTATGCATGCATGCATGTATGTGTTTGTTTGTGTATGTATGTATGTATGTATGTATGTATGTATGTATGTATGTATGTATGAATGCATGCATGTATGTGTTTGTGTATGTATGTATGTATGTATGTATGTATGTATGTATGTATGTAGAAAGAAATGCATATGGAACTTGTAAGTCAGTCCGTTTATATAGATGTAAAATCCGACGTTTAGAATAGAAATTCTTTATCAAGGTATTAATCGGCAAGCTTCAGACATGTTAGGTATTATAAACACCTGAATATATCTGAATGTTATGGAACAGAACGACAACCGCGCGTGATTTACGGTTATACGTGTGAAAAGTTCTAACATTCGCACGCACCAAATAGAACTCAATAGAACACGCTTGAAATTTAAAAAAAAAAAAAACTGATTAGACTGGAAATGACGAGAATAATCTTTTAATTTCAAGGGGTTCCAGCGTTCCGAGACGGAAAATGATTTCCTCTTCCTTCAACCTCAGTACTTTCTCATCACCAGAAACCTTACAAATTCCTGAAATAGACATATCTGATACACTGTGATCGTTGGTAATAAAATGCATACATACGGGATAGTTACAATTATGTTGTCTGGTCAGGCGGAGATGTTCCACGAAACGATCACCAAGACGACGTACAGTTGAATCTATATATAGAAAACCACATTTTTGACATGTAATGCAATACACTACATTAGTACTAATACAAGTAAATCTACTCGTAACAGGCTCACTGTTCTTAGGGCCAAAACATGATTAGTATTAATAATGAAACGACATGTACCACATCGAGTACGATCGCATGGAAATGAACCAGCATTAACTTCCAATTCATGTTGTTCTGTATGGACCACCATATCTCTAAGACTGGTATCAAGACGCAAAGCTGTTAAAAGTACTTCGGGAAACAATGAATTGGTAACACTATTAGTACGTAAGATATTAAAATGCTTGTATATAATGTTCTTAACTCTAGTGGAAAAGGGATGGTATGTAAGAGCTAATATGGGACGATCGTTGTTACTGTGATTTGATACAAGCTTCCCTAGACAAAGATGACAATAGTAAAAGTTTGATACAATTGTGTATGATGGTGTATGTACAAAAAAAAACTAATTTACGCCTTGTCAATAGCCATCATGATAAAATACAACAACATATAATGAAAGCAATTTCAACATTTTTATAACATGATAAATATTTCATTTCAAAATGACGTATGAAAGCCGCATTGGTAACCGACATTGGATAACCACGTTGATGGAAGTACGTGCAAAATTCAGCAGACCTTTCTCTGAAATCCAATTTGTTGCCGCATGCCCTTGGGCCGGCTTTGCCTAAATCAAACAGAGAATCGGTTCCAAACGTGGAACAAGTGTCATTTCCATTGCCCTTGATAACTTACTCAGAGCGCACACGTTCGCTTGTACGTTCTGGTCTAAACGGGAAATTGTCGTACATTGTTGGGGTTTGCGAGAATTTCTGCTTGTTTTCTCCTCCCAGTGACAATAGTAAAAGTTTGATACAATTGTGTATGATGGTGTATGTACAAAAAAACCAAACTAATTTACGCCTTGTCAAGAGCCATCATGATAAAATACAACAACATATAATGAAAGCAATTTCAACATTTTTATAACATGATAAATATTTCATTTCAAAATGACGTATGAATTATTAAAAGTTCGTAAAATACGCTATTTCGGGACGCCAAATCGACCCATCTAATCGTATTTGACAGTTTAGTATGCAATGTAATAAAAAAATGATAAATAAATAAATATATACATTAGCTTACCTCGATGTCACAGCATTATATTTAAAAAAAATGATTGCGATTGAACAATTGTACATAGGAAAGTTCCATCACCATTCCACATGAGTTCACCGCGGCTGAAAATTAATGATTAATTCATTAAACTGAGGAAAAACTCATCATTGGTCATCCTTGAAATGTTGTTAAGTACAAGTACTCTTTTAGCTGTATAATCAATACGGGTTGATGAAGTAGTAACTTGCTATGCAGGTACATACACTTTATGATAACGTTGCCAAGGCAACACGATTTCCTTCAGAAATCAGGAATCTACCACTTTTCGTATGTGAATATTGATGTAATGGGGGAAAAGATATGTAATTTCATACAGTGCGGACGTTCATAACAGTGGATAAAAACATTGTCTTTATAGCAAGTTTGACACGATAACTTTAATAGCTCCACACCCACGTCTAATGGTTTCGTCCACAATCTAATTGTATTTAAAGTACACAAGGAACAGCAAAGTGTATAAACTGTCTGCTGGTTATAGAAAACTGTTGCGTTCATGAAAATTCTAAGTAATACTACAAACTAAGTATGAAGCAAATAGTGTACGCTACAAAAATATATCTGTGGTTTGCCTACTTTGTGACAGTTATGATGTATCTTCTCCCATCAGGTACGTTTCCTATAATTCTGTCAGAGTCAATATATCATATATATATATATATATATATATATATATATATATATATATATATATATATATATATATATATATATATATATATATATACATGTGTATATATATATATATCAGAACATCATTGTAGAAATGATATATATTACGCAATGACATACGTATGGGTTATGTATACATTCTTGTAGACAATTTTCACTAACTTTGACGTGTAGATAAGTTATTTTTCACCTCCGAACAATAGGTCGCATACTTATGTTGGTGTTATGGTAAACGTTTGGAAAAGCTTAAAGTTGCCAACCTTAGCATATGGAAAACTCAGAGGAGACATGATGGAGACATATAAAATCTTGAATGGATACTATGACAGATCAATTGCTAACTTTTTAAATACTCAACACATCAGATAGAACCGATGGGCACTCCCTCAATCTCTTAAAACATCATGCACAAGTGGATATTAGAAAACAGTCCTTCACAAACCGCATTATTGATCCCTGGAACTCGCTACCTAACAACACATGTACAGTTACAACACCAACTATTAACTCAATTAAACAGCGCCTGAACAATCAGTTGAAGAACTTAGATCTCAAATATAATTACAAGGTTAAATTAAAGCAGTGCAGAATTCCAGACCAGACGGATCTGAACATATAGGTTGGAAAGCCTGTGTTCAGAAATACACCTAAGTAAACCTAAGTAAGCAAGTAAGCTTAAAGAAAACAGATCACACCACACCGGTTCTGTCTGCTTTTCATCGGGTTTATATAATACCTGTCCATTACAGGATTTAATACAAAGTACTACTGATCCCCGGCCTACAAGGCACTCAATAGCACTACTCCTGGTTACATCGCTGACTTGATTAACAGTAAACCCGCAACTCGTTTACTTCGCTCAGATAAAAAAATTAAACTCTACTTCATGTACCCCGTTGTAACACAAAGTCATACGGTGAGCGTTCTTGCGAGCAGCGCCAGTCTTATGGAACAGTACACCTGGACTTCGTTATTCACCAACTGTCGATAAATTCAAGAAGGACATCAAGACACATCTGTTTGCAAGAGCTTTCTAAATTTTTACAATGATCTACTACAGTTCTTGTTCAGCGCCATAGAAAACTACGTCGTCTGGGATTTCGATTGTTGATTGATAGATTAATGTCTCGTGACAATTGTTATATCATATCTTTTAAGCAACGTCAGCATTATCAACATTAATAAAGCGGCTATTCAGGGATGCATAGATGTTCTTTGACGGTTAAAGGCAGCCAAATACAGAAACACGCCAATAAAAAGTCATTCTTTGATTTTGATGCGTTTGTGATCTTGTTTTAGCTAGGCGTAATAACAAAAATTTGTGTGTTTTTACATATCCGAGAAAAATCACGAAAATTGTGGAGTCTCGCAAGGAATAGTGGATGCGAAAACTGGCATCAACTTAAAAAGACAATATAAAACTATTCTTCCAATCTGTAACGGCTATACATCTGATGGGAAGAAACCAAAAACACAGACACCATATCGAAAACAACGGAAAACATAACTACCTGAGCTAGACACTCACACATGAAAATAAATAAAAAAATCTACCTACCCCACATATTGAGCGTAATCGGAACCACACATTTTTTTTTATTAGGCCCTGGATATTTTTTAAAAGCCACACTACAGCCAATTTAATCTAAGCACACGGTAACTATGTGTCACAAATAAATGTTTAGTTTTATACGATGTTGGTAGACAAGGGCAACACTTCAGACATGCTGACTCTTTACAAGTGAAATAAATTATAAGTACATTGAAACACATTGTTACCACGAGTTATCTATATGTTACACTTGTTGACGTCTACTGCAGTAGGTAGGTTTGTAACAGAGTATCAAAATTGCTCATTTTTTGTTTCATTTGCAATAGGTCGGCCAGCTTATGTGTTGTTATCATCTACCAACACTGTGTAAACAGTTATTTGTTACACACGAGTTTAGATGAAATTGACTGTAAACAAGCATAGTACACCATTATGATACACGGTACGAATCTTCATTCTGGCTATAGTTGTATTATTTCGTATTTATGTATTTTTTTTTAAATTATAAATTTGTCAATAGGTTCCACATCTGACATAGTAGTGTTTACAACCAGAAACTATCCTGCTTCAGTTTCGTTTTGTGAAAACATTGGCATGACATTACTTCAAATCACAAGTACAGGGAAAGAACAAACAGTACAAAACTATGTCGTTGACAACAACTTAGAAGACGAAGACGTATGGCTTGGTGCCAAGATCTCCTCCAGTGGCGCGGTAATGACGATGGACGAACAGATAATTACGTTTAGATCATTCGGGTTTGGTCCACCATTTGAGTCACACGATTGCGTATATTTTATGTAAGTACTATCCATGCATGAATATTATTTCTTCTGCAAGTAATTTTTCTCCTGAGCTAATCTTCAAGTTGTCGCATACCAGTATCATTTTTTTTCATTGAGTGACACATCTCCTTTTAGGATAATGTGAAACTGTCCATGGTACGAAGATATTATCAAATGAAACGTAAGGCCATTACATATTGCATGTAATTTAAATTGCATAAAGATGGTGTAATTAAAAACTAGAGTTAGGTGAATAACCTACGACTATGCTGAATTATAAAACTCAGCTTAGACATTCCTGTACGTTAATCTCGCTCTCAAAAGCTCTTTTCAAAAGGCTATGTTTGATACCCGTCTATTCGAGTTATACTCAGTCCACAATGCCAACATGTCTAGTTACAGTGCAATATAAACACGGCATTATAACACATTATTTTACCGAAATTATGACATTTTCAAGTATCCGACATGCAATTCTATCAAATTATCACCACCGGCTGTGCGGGACAATTTCACTAATATATTTTGGAAATTTGAACTCTCAACGGTTAACAGAATCAGAAACCACCGCATCAATGACCAGCATAGAGAGCTACAGCATTTTTTCCTAGAAGGAAGTTACACTGTTAGCAAAAAAGCCAAACAAAGAAGGCGGGTCGTCCTGGCTTGAGTTCGATATTTTACTTTAATTTGTCTATATTACTGACAATGGGGCCCGGGGTTCTCAATCGATGATTTGTTATTACGAATTAAAAAGTGTGCTTTAATGAAACTACCGCGTGTATCATTCATAATTTGAACTACTAATAAAGAGAAAAGCGTCATTTTAATTAAAAAGGCAACTTATTCAATTAACTACTGCCGGGGTTACGCCAGGCGCACACTCGAGGAATCAGCTGAGCAAGATTTCACTCATGGCAATTTCCTCGCGCTCGCTCTAATGTGCACCTGGCTTTATTCTGTCCACTTTGTTTTTATGAAAAATCCCCGTTGATTTAATTAAAAACGAAAGATGGAATTGTAATTGTATTTTAATTTAATTAAATTACCGTGTATTATAAGAAGCACCTGTTTAATTAAAAATGAGATTCACTCACCTCTGCAACTTGCAAGGGATGTTTACACGCTAAGCTTTTAATTAGGCTTTTTGGACCAAAGTCAAACCACTTTCCACAAACTTTAGTCTAATAGTATTTAGATGTTTTGCTAACAACCTCACCACAGAAAAAGAAACGGCCACACAAACAGATACATATTGATGAAAAAATACTCGTAATCTCCGTCTAAGTCACTTTGGCGTAAAAATTATAAATTTGATTACATCTACAAATGTATTAAAGTTAACGATGATGTTTGGCGTATGTTTGTAATATTTATCAAATTTCAATGTGTGTATTTTTATCGATAACCAGACAATCAAATTTGCTGTCTATTCTATTCTCGTGCACAGGTGCAATAACTTAGAATGTTTCTACTCTGGCAGTCCCTGTAGAAACATAAGGCGTTGTATATGTGAAAATGCAGGTAATTGAAATACAAATTTTGGTATTACATTTTGATAGTACACGTAGTATAATTTCTTTTATGTATTCTGCTATGACGTCATCACAAACTTGGAGGTGCATCATTAAGATGCATAGAAATTCATAATGCTTATATCTTTTGGTTAATTTTCCCGCTGAGTTTGTCTTTCTTTGGCTACATATTGAAAATACCACATTATCGTCCATCATTTTAAGACTTCGTGTAAATAAATAAAATTGACATTGATGTGACTATAATTCATTTCAGCCGCATCACAGATTTTTCAAACGTATCGCAAAACCCATGCTGACGCAATCGGTATTTGTGAACGTGTCAATCTGTCGATGGTATCCATACAAAATCAACAGAAGTACATTGATGTCACAAGCGCCATGTTCTCGGCTAATCTAACAGTATACGGTACGCACTTCAATGTGTGGATTGATGCCAAAATTACGGCTGGTGGAGCGGTACAAAAGAATGATGGCGAGACATTAGCTTATCACCAGTTTTCCGGGAATTTGAATTCCCAAGTTGGACTGTGTGGAAGATTAAGGCAAGTGTTCGTATACCTACTCACCCATGTACTCACTCACTAACCCACCCACCCACCCACCCACCCACCCACCCACCCGGGCACCCACTCATCCACCCAATTTTCAAGTTTATTAAACAATAGGTACTGGCCGTTCACGACATCTTAGTATTGCTTGCATTGTCAAATTCGTAGTAGGATATGAGAGATATCATGTTATGTTTGTCGTTACAGTAAAACGTTACGACAGGAAAAATATCAGCTGTAACGATGGAAACAGTTTGATAGATCAGCCTACAATTTGTTTTTTATAATTGTTATCATGATAAAACATTTCATAATTATGTATACTTATCTTATTCAACAGTTGTCCCACCGACAATACTAACAATGTCGACACTGCATTGTGTGAATGGTCTTTACAAGTCTGCCACGCAGAACATTGGTTTATTTGTGAAAGCAAAGGTTCGTAAATGCATAGAAAAGCAATTTGAGTCGGCAATAAAATATGGATGATAAACAGCACAATATAATCAAAACCATTTTATTCTGTAATTTTCAAATGAGTTCTTTGTTATCCATTGTATTGAAATACTGTAACAAGCCTAATATTCAGTCTTATATTAACGATCAAAATAATTTTGATCGTTCTTAGCTCTGTAGATGGTAAAAGGATACACCCTGAAGTGAAAGTTTAATTTGGTGGCCGATACTATACACTACTCACCATATTAACAGTGTATAATTGGGGACCTGGTAGGATAGAGGTTGCAATGTGAATGCTTTAATCCTATGCGCTTATAGAGGCTGCAATGGACTGTATGCTCCCCAGGGAGTTGAGGAATTGTGCAGCTATAGATCCGTACCAGGGGTAATAATTGTAAAGCGCTTTGGGCACAGTATGGGAAAAGGGCTTATAAAAACCAATATCATTATTATTATTATTCAAAAAACATATATACATATATACATGAATTATAAAAATAAAATGGCTACAGAGCACGTTAGTTATTTGAGAAAAGGTCCTTGTTATTGTCAATGGCAGAGAAGAAAAACACATACAAAAATATTCATATCACTGTACTTGCATTTATACAAATACCGTCATACAAAATTGTGTCCCCATGACAACACTTTGTATGATCTTCAGTTTGATACCAGTGGTTTGTCACAAGTAAGAAAGTGTAATTATGAGTGGTAAAGAAGGTATACTAATATTTGGTTGCACTCCTATGGGTTGAAAACCGGCGACAGTTTAGGTCAACTGTAAAAATCATATCCCAAAATACGATATCTTACAATTGAGAGTATTATAGGATTAATTTGCTGATATATGGATTCCTTATTTAAAAGTTAACTTGATTATTGTTATCTTACTTCTTGCATTCAACTATTTTTTTTAGTTCATGGAGGATGGTCTTCATGGAGTCCTTATAGTACGTCACAGTGCTCAGTAACATGTGACAATGGTACCATGATGTATATACGTCTATGTAATAACCCAGTACCCGATAATGGCGGCAACAACTGTGAAGGGCCCAACACAAAGCAAGACGTTTGTCAAACCACTGTGTGTCCTGGTAGGATGATTTACTTCGACAACAGTCTTATCTCATCATGATATGATGATATATTTCTAATTAAATTTTTGAAATGGCTAATTATGACAAGCATGATTCCAACAGACTGAGATTGAAAAAAAGCCCATCATCATCATCATCATCATCATCATCATCATCATCATCATCATCATCATCATCATCATCATCATCATCATCATCATCATCATCATCATCATCACCACCACCATCATCATCATCATCATCATCATCATCATCATCATCATCATCATCATCATCATCATCATCACCATCACCACCACCACCACCACCACCACCACCACCACCACCACCACCAACAACAACAACAACAACAACAACAACAACAACAACAACAGCAGCAGCAACAACAACAACAGCGACGACGACGACAACAACAACAACAACAACAACAACAACAACAACAACAACACATGACTCATTGATTGGATCTGGTGATGATCTATTTTTTAACATTTAGCTCCTCAAATAGCTAGTGATGATGCTGATGATGCTAATGATTGTTGTTGTTGTTGTTGTTGTTGTGGTGGTGGTGATGGTTATTTTTGTCACAATTGTTTGAGTGAAAATGACTATGTTGGAACCGAATAATGACTTGCATACACTTTTGATTGCATATTCAGTGACTGTTGTTGAAGACATACTGGCAAATATACGGGACAAGGCATCACATAGTGGTACAATTGACAACAGTACAAAGACTTGTGTGAGTATATGCATGTATTATACAAGATCTTCCATAACACATTGAATTACTGTACTTTCAAATGTGCCTAGTTAGATTAGTGTGTATAAGCTGTACTTTTCCTTACAAATCAAGAATTTAGTACTGTCTATCAAATTTACTCATAAAATCGCAAGAAATGACAGCAACACAGTGTATTTTAAACCTTTGGGCGTTGTGTTGTGTTGTGTTGTGTTGTGTTGTGTTGTGTTGTGTTGTGTTGTGTTTTGTTTCTGAACGAACGTTTTGTGTCACTGCTTAAGCTGTTGAAGGTTGAAACTTGTAGCGAAAGGCTAGTGGCCCAGTTTATGCAAATAAACTTTGATTAAAATACGCAAATCACCTCATTTACATATATACGAGTTTGTCATTCTCTTGTATGTATACACCGGTCATAGAGATTAATATTGTTTAGACCACCATTTCACCAGGCTGAAACAATTAAACAAATCTAAATTAAACCAAATTTAAGCGTGTTATAAATTAATGTATTTTCTCTGTGCTGTGTATTTATTCGACTAGATCCTCAATGCAATGGACAACATACTTAATTTTACATCGTACCTAACCAGTTATAATCTAACACTGCGAGATAGTGTCAAGATATCACATGGTACGTATACACATTGTGATGATAAATGTAGCTACGGCAAAAATAGACGAAAATACTGTACTATACTGACGTCTGCGTCACGTCACGTCACGTCACACCACGCCACACCACACCACACCACACCACACCACACCACACCACACCACACCACACCACGCCACGCCACGCCACGCCACATCACGAGTCACGTCACGTCATGTCACATCACATCACAACACTTCACATCACATCAACACATGTGATATGTTTAGAGTATAAGATGCGCTGAAAGTATCAGTAGTACAGTATGCACAATCACCTGTTGTCGATACCAGCCTAGTTCGTATTCCAAATAAGAAATTTTGTGTACACTTCCTTGTGCAATCTGTTGTAACACAGACCACTATATAGTGGTCTGAGGTTGTAAGAATAGTCTTGTCCAAAATTCTCTAATCTCATTCATCACAATAGTCAATATACCATCATTGCAAATGTGAACGAAATTATATAGCACGTGCAATCAAGCCGCACACGACATGTACACCAGTTTTCTGTACATTGTAGGTGCACCTTGACATGGATACATTTTGAGAAGCGTTCCATAATATACCTTCCTCTTATTTTCAATATTAGAAATCCTCACAGATATTGAAGATTTCATAAAAGATATGAACACAGCGAACACAGAAATGGTAATAACACACGATGAGACACACGCCATGACAGGCACCATACTTGAAACTGCTAAAAGTCTATCAATGCTTATACTTAGTAACAGTGAGTTCGACAATGAGTCACTTATCTTAAAGACAGAATCACTCGAATTACAACTGAGAAGCAGTACAGCAGAAGATGTTTGCAACAAATCTATAATCCTTGGAGAAAGTACAGGATTCTTTATACCATCATCGGAGTACATATTTGATGATCTCATGATAACAGATACCCTAAACCGAATCGTAAGTTTTTTTTTTTTTTTTTTTTTTAAATGTAGACAAAGGGATCTGTCAGTAAAAAAAACCCCATCTATTTTACTGTGCAATTTTGGGGAGCGCTCAAAATAATTAGGATAGAAGTGCGCCCCCAGTGTCGGTCATGTTGACATTCTTATTAACCTGATTAGTTATTCATTCGCTACCTGTCAGTGTGGTGGCAGCAGTTGCAGTCAAACATCTCCTTATAGTTTGTCATTTTATGTGGCCATTGTGTTATTTATGATTGATTAGGTTTAATTGCCTTTATCATAATCAAGTAAATGTGATTGGAAAGTATAACTGGATTTAAACCTAGATCAAGAGTGATTATAAAGGTGCACATTTTTTACTAAATTTATACACGTACGTTTTCTTTAATTACTTTCGTCATTTTCGCAGTGACTCTTCAAATAAACTTCCTTCAGTTGATGTAAATGACTGTTATGTGTGAACACATAATCCTCGAGATATCGAGAGAAACATAAAAGTCTTTCAAGTGAAAGTATCAACTATCAGACGAATGTTTAAAAAAAATGTAGTCTCACATTTATTTACACTTTTTCAATTTCTTTAATCCTTCAGATATTTGTTGTCAGTGGTAATTACAATGACCTTTTTAGCGGTAACAAAGGTTTTACGACAGATATACTTCTGTTGTCATTTACGGATAGCACCGGTGTTGAGATGAAAGGTAAGTGATGAAGGTTGCAATCCTTAATTTACAATGCTGTGTAGATAAAATGTATACTGAACAAATGAATAACACAAATCTATGTCCAAACACTTACGACTGTGGCGAAAGCGTGAAGACTTTGAAGAATGAATTCATTGTACGCATTACAAATCAGATAAATCCTATAGATTATTCAACCCTTTAAAGCCTGACACCCTACATATATAGGGTGTAATTACATAGAGTTACAGAAACCAAGTCATTAAAGCCTGATACCCTATATATAGGGTGTAATTACATAGAGTTACAGAAACCAAGTCATTAAAGCCTGATACCCTATATATAGGGTGTAATTACATAGAGTTACAGAAACCAAGTCATTAAAGCCTGATACCCTATATATAGGGTGTAATTACATAGAGTTACAGAAACCAAGTCATTAAAGCCTGACATCCTATATATAGGGTGTAATTACATAGAGTTACAGAAACCAAGTCATTAAAGCCTGATACCCTATATTTAGGGTGTAATTACATAGAGTTACAGAAACCAAGTCATTAAAACCTGATACCCTATATTTAGGGTGTAATTACATAGAGTTACAGAAACCAAGTCATTAAAACCTGATACCCTATATATAGGGTGTAATTACATAGAGTTACAGAAACCAAGTCATTAAAGCCTGACATCCTATATATAGGGTGTAATTACATAGAGTTACAGAAACCAGGTCATTAAAACCTGACATCCTATATATAGGGTGAATGAATGAATATTTTATTCGTATCATATTAGGCCACCGGCCTTTATATACAAAACTTTATAAACCAAAAGTTGTACAGTGGTTTACCATCATCTAGATTTTTTCAATCATTTCAATCATTTCAGCTCTTTTCTGAAAAGCAAAGTGAACATAACGTGAGAATTGTCTAATTAAATGTTCGTGTTTTGTTGATAATAATATAAAGAACTTATATAGAACAGGTGGGTCGAAGAAATAATCTGGAATGTACTTCTTTCTTACGTCATCATATGTAGGACAGACCAGACAAAAGTGATATTCATCTTCAATTGTTCTATTTTGACAGAAAGGACACACCCGGTTCCTTCTAGGGGGTTTTGTTCTTTCCCATCTACAATTTTCAATTTGTAGCTGATGAGATGACGTACGAAGGCGACAGAGTGCATAGCGGAACACTTTTTTATCTACTACGTCTAGGTAAATCTCATAGGTCAATAGAGATTTGAAATTACAATACATGTCTAGTTTAGAGGTTTCTAACATTTCACTGTGTATTAGTTGACTATTGATATCCTTGCACCTGTCCTTGAATATATTGATAAAACTAGTTTCATTTCCAACACCCTGTGTCTGCCATACTTCACTAAAACCAAAACTACATAACAAGTGTTTGACGTCAAGGGCCCAACAATTTACATCATTTTCAGCCGTTCTGTACTGATACTTATAGCATAGAGACAGGATGCGGTCTGGTTTCAAATTTAACAACTTAAACCAATATTTGATTATTTTGATTTGTCTGGTAACAATTAATTGTAAACGACCGGTTTCAGCAAGGGAAGCACAGTTTGGCGTATGTCGATTTAAACCCAATATGTAACGTAGAAATTTACTATGGACACGTTCAATGTCAGTTGCTTTATGAAAACCCCAAATCTCTGCTGCATAGTTGAGTATCGGTGATATTTTTCCATCAAAAACTTTAAGCGCGGCTTTGACTGGTATGTCTCCAAGTTTAGCGAGTTAGTTTTTAACAGTAAACATAGCTTTGCTGGCTTGAGCTGCAAGGGTTTTCTGAGCTAAATACCATTTGCCGCTACTCGACATAATGATTCCGAGGTATTTATAAAAAGGGACAACGTCAAGTTTGTGCCCATCTAAGAACCATTTCTCAGTTTTCTTAATTATCCCACCTCTTTTAGATACAATAATTTTAGTTTTGGCATAATTTACATTTAGGAGCCAACGTTTACAATACGTGGACAATTTATTTAATAATCTTTGCAGCCCAACGACGGTATCACTCATTAAGACCAGATCGTCTGCAAATAGTAATAGCCGCAAATTTAGGCCAGCAATATAGACTCCGGCAGAATTTTCGGTTTGTAATTCTCTTTCGATGTCATTTACAAAAAAGCAAAATAAAAGTGGGGATATAACAGACCCCTGTTGTAAGCCACAATTACAATGAAAGAAGTTAGTCAAACCATGAGGTGTTCGAACACAAGCTTGAACATTGCTATACATTGACATTAAAGTACGAAAGTAATTTCCCTTCATACCAGATTTGAATAACTTATAGAAGAGTAGATAGTGTTGTACCCTATCAAAGGCTTTTTCAAAATCGACATATGCACAAAACATTCTTCCTTTGGGCTTAGCTAAATAATCTGTAATAATAGTATTAAGAATAAATATATTATCTACTGTACTCCGCTGTTTCTTAAAGGCTGATTGTAATTCGATGATAGGACCGTTTTCATTTAACCATAAATCCAGTCTCTTACATAAAATGGAACAAAATATCTTACCAATAACGGGAAGTAAATTTATACCCCTATAATTTCCGGGATTCTCACGACTACCACTTTTGAAGATTGGAGTTATCATACCTTTCACCCACTCTTGTGGGAAGGTACATTTTGATAACAACAAATTGAACAGGTTACACAACATATTTGTGAAAACTTGAGGCGAGTTTTTAAAGAATTCACCACCCATACCATCAACACCTGGAGCTTTGTTGTTCTTTAATTGTTGAATACATCCTATATATAGGGTGTAATTACATAGAGTTACAGAAACCAGGTCATTAAAGCCCGACATCCTATATATAGGGTGTAATTACATAGAGTTACAGAAACCAGGTCATTAAAGCCTGATATCCTATATATAGGGTGTAATTACATAGAGTTACAGAAACCAGGTCATTAAAGCCTGACACTCTATATTTAGGATGTAATCACTTAGCGTTACTAGAAACCACGCCATTATAGGTTTAAACAAATTTGTAAGACATCTACCAAAGGAAGGGGTAACGTTATTGAATGGTCTGGAAAACGTATACAGGGACATATGACAAATATCGTCTTAATATTGTCATTTTTCAACTTGTCCAGAATGTCCCTTGAATAAGTATAAATCGTATTGGACTATAAAGTGTACCATTTCTTGTTTAATTTGTAGTAAACAATACAAAACAGGACATAGAGATCTGGTTAAGTACCGATCATACGAACAGAAAGACCAATTTCTCTCTCACCATATACTATGATGCTGAGAATGATGTGTATTATTATCGCTGGGATTCTGAGGTAAGTTTGAAGCTCTGTTGGTTGGCTTTGCTTTTTGTAAATAACTATAAAGGTGCTGTGTGATTTCTAGTCGTTTTTCAGACATTTCAAATTCACACACCCCGAGATACAATATTTAGCTTTATTTATATAACCACACATGCACACACACACACACACACACACACACACACACACACACACACAGACACACACACACAGACACACACACACAGACACACACACACACACACACACACATATTGTCTGGGTACTTTCGAGGAGCAAGATTTAAAAAAATGCTATCAATCAGTGCCATATGAGCAAAGTACCCTCTGTTTCTTATTAGATGACATGGTTATTGGCCGATGCATCTGATTAAAAAGCATGGTCAAATTTTGTATGAGAATTTAAAGCAAATTACTATGATCTGTGTACACGATACTGTTTTCATTTTCAGTAAACAACACAATCAAATTAAGTAGCAAATGAAGTTACCGTTAAAGACAATCATGCTAAAATTCTGAAAAGTCTTCTTTTCTTTTTTTTTAAATTTAAACTTAACCGGACAACACTTTATTTCTAACTTGATAACGTTTGATTCATTTCTTCTCAAGGAATTGTTAATACTTCATGCAGTAAACATAATGTTGAACTGCTCCCGAGAAATCACTTCGAATGCGACAGTTTTAATGTACGTAGAGAGATCTAGCAATGCAACGGTGGAATATGGCCAAAATTACAAATCGAAAGCTACAATTACATTCAATGGAAGATTATCCGAAACATTTATTCCTGAAAATGAAATTATATACAACGGTCATTATTTCTTCGAGATTGTTCTCCCTGCAAGTAAGTATGTAAATAATACAGCCGGTTGATTCAGTTCTTTTGGTCAGCATTTTACGAGTAAATATGGGCTCTCTTATTTTTTTGGTTACACAGGTCCCCGTCCTTTTAAAATGTATAGCTAGTAAACTATTTGGTAAATCATTTTAATTTGAGTCCAGCTTCTTTTAATTTCAAAAAGTACAATAATTCAATCTTTTAACTTAAACTCTTGAAACTTGTTTTTCTTCAGATTTTGGTGAATTGAATTTCGTGGTCTCTATGGCACAGCATAAATGTGTATTCTACAATGAGTTAGAGAAAGACTGGGATGGCAAAGGATGTAAGGTAATACAATACTGTGTCTTAATTCTGTATTTATTACGTGGAACCACTTGGCGTGGGAGTGCTATAATTTAAACCATTAAATTGATTAACATCCAATACGCATGTGCAGTTGGCATTTTAAAAGATTAGCTCGTGCAATTTCTGCCAAGCTTACATTCTGCATTGTTGAGTATTCACGCTATCGAATCAGATTATTTTTACATGTAGTAATTTTTTGTGACATATTTTATTTTGATCCTTTTAATTTCCATGAAATATTAATCGATCGTATTTGTTGACTCATTCCCGTTTTATGATAGGTATCTTCAAAATCAAGCCAGGCATCTACAGTATGTCGGTGTAACCATCTACGATGAAATTGATAACAGTAAATATCAGAGGAAATGCGACGTTAACATCTATTATCGAGACTTCCATACTACGACGAACAAACAACCAATATTTACACAATGGATAATGAGTTGACGAAAATGAATTTCTGTTAAGTATCATTGTTGTTGAGTTGACAGAGTCTGTACCCGACGCCCCCAGTGTTGGCACATTGTTCAAAATGCTATACACAATTATACACAATGCATAAATTATTGATAAGCAGCTCTAAAGTTGACAGCCCGATAGAAGCGGTTTAGTATGCGTATACTGAGTTTTTCGAATTCCCTGGGACCCAATTAATCATATTACGGTGTTCCTTTTCAAGGAATAGTTCTATCGCAACATTGACTTATTTTGGCAGATAGATTGGTGCATTACATTGATGCCTATTCAACTATTTTTATTTAATTATGATGAATACAAACTCAAGGTGAATACACGATAAAATAAGATAGAATAGAATGATGGTTGTTGACTTTCTTTCTTATTATCAATCACATTATTAAAATTTCCCATCCGAGGTAAATGACTGTACATGTAATTCAATCGTTGAAACGGGCTTCAACCCATAGAATGACATTTCAATCTGAAATTCAAGTTTTATCTATATGATTATTTCATTCTAAGTAGTACATGGGGGGGGGGGGGGGATTCATTACCCAGGAAGATAAAAATGGGTTGGTGACTTCTACAAAAGTACAAAACTGGGTCATTAACAGACCGTAACTCACACCTTTGACTTGTACGCTGTAGTTTTTATTGATTTTTAGTTTATTATCTCTGAAAATGGAAGTGGAATCGAGAATTCTATTTGATATAGATAGTATATTGTTATTTTAGTAAGTAAGTACATGAACGTGATAATTCAAATTACATGTAGATGTCCTGGTACTGGAAAAGTCCTTTAAAAATTTGCTTCGAAATTATTACATTTAATTATTAAAAAAATATTATATTTACGACTATTATTTTTTCTATATTATTTTCAGTTTCATCTACATGTTAACATTAAAACGTTATACTCGACCGTTCTCTTCGAGCTATTATGAAAAGCGTTCGAATTTTTATGTGACTCTCATAAATATTACAAGTCGTGAATAGACAGAATGAATTACAATTTGAAAACTAATGTAAATCGTTATATATTACCATCAGAATATGTAATCTTTACCCAAATAATTAGTTCTCTTTATATGAGTATATCTCAATGTCAAACGTGTATGTTGAATGATTTTATATGATTAATTTACATGGACACGTGAACATGTGGTAAGTCGAGACATTGGCAGGGTTCTCAGATCTATTGCACATTGAATTCAGATACAACGAGATATTATAAAGTAGTTTCACAATGAAATGTACATTGCTACAACTGTTTGAAGATCCTCTATTTGCGCCTGTATTGATAGTCAATTGTTAGCGAAACAAGGAGACCCGATTATATATGTAATAGGTAAATACTGATACTAGACTGTTTTAAACAACCTCTAAAATCAGATCGCCGTCGTTCATGTAATACGTTCAGTGCATGTAGATGTCTACGGTGGTTGGTAGCAAGTCAATATCAACCTTTTATGGCAATACCTCCCTGAGTTTATCAAGTCGTCGCTCAAAGGACTGAACACTCGATGCTGAAACCAGTTATCGTATGGTTGTGTTGTATTATATGTTGACAAAGACTGAAGTACGCAGTCGAAAATTTACAACAATTGACAATTTTCAAGTTTGTGTTTGGATCAAAAAGTTTAATGTAACATCGAATTATCAGCACAGGGTGAACTTTCATTTGAAGATACGAAGTGAATTTCATTGCACTGATATGGCGACAATAAAAAATTCGTTGACTATTTTGTCTGATATGTTTCTCTGGTAATTACAATGTACAACGCAGGTTCAGAGCGATGATTTAGGCTGCGGTCGGTATTTACAGTGGGTTTGTGTGGGCAAGATCTTACGGCAAACCGGGGTCCGCTATCAACACTTTCCGCCATACTTGATATACTAACAGTGAACTACGTCATGAACGACGTATCTTTGGCCCCGGAACATGGTTTGCAAGCATAGTGAATAAATTAAACAATTACAATTGATGAAAAGCACAAATAAGAATCAAAATATAGACTTAAATAACAAAATACTGAATTGAAAAAATATTTTAATGATAAGCTTAAGAGAACATCATAATCAAAATATATTGCTGCGAATGTTTAAATTCACTAGGCAAATGAAATAATGAATTAAAATTTTAATAATGGCGAGGAAAAGTGAAATCAGATGCAAAATACAGACTTAAATAATGAAATTATAAATTTTAAAACTAATTGCATGTTAAGGAATAAAGGTAAATGATTAAATAAGCAAGTTTCTTGACATAAGTGAAATACTGTAATTGAACTTGAATTAATAGTAGAAAAATAAAAATAACAAGCAAATTAAGAACAAAATACAAAATAATTAAAATAAATAGTGAATAAATAAATAAGGAAATAATTATAATAAATAAGTGAATAAATAATGAAATAATTTGCAAAATAATTAGAATCAATTTGACAAAGTAAATACATCTATATTATCAAAATAAATAAGTGAATAAATAAATAAGGAAATAATTATAACAAATAAGTGAATAAATACAGAAATAATTGTGGAAATATTAAATAAGAATAATTGAAATAAATTAATTTGACAATAAAGTATACATCCATTTTATTAAAATAAATAAGTGAATAAATAAAGAAATAATTATAATAAAATAAATTAATTTGACAATAAAGTAAATGCATTGATTTTATTGAAATAAAGAAGTGAATGAATACAGAAATAATTGTGGAAATTAAATACAACTATTTTGGCGGGGATTTCACCCGAAAGTATGAAGGCGGGGGGGGGGGGGGCGGCGCAATATTTAGCTCATGATTTGAACCAAATTAAACCTCAGAAGCAGTTATTACCGAGTAACTTTAAAGCTTTCTCGCGGCTTTGCCGCAATAACCTCTGAAACCTATATTCAGTGATGATGTAGGTGACAGCCATGCGAATGTATTTGTGTATACCGTCTGTCTGTCTGTCTGTCTGTCTCTGTCTGTCTGTCTCTGTCTGTCTGTCTGTCTGTCTGTCTGTCTGTCTCTCTCTCTCTCTCTCTCTCTCTCTCTCTCTCTCTCTCTCTCTCTCTCTCTCCGTCCCTGTCTCTCTGTCGCTCTGTCTCTGGACACTTTTTTTTGAACATCCAAACGTTGTACCTTTGCAATATTGTTCTCTTCATTTACCTACCAATTTTGAGGCGAAACAAATCTTGACCAAAATATTTTCTCCCCAGCACCCCCTGCCGTAAATTCTGACCCAAGCCTTATCCAGTTAGGTCGAAGTACTACTACTAGTCGGTCAGTTGTTTATGGCCATTTCCTATACGGTGACCGACTAGGACAAAAAGGCGTGCTCTCTCAAAATGAGGGATTCCCAATCAAAAAATGAAGGTTCCCAATCAAAAAGAGACGTGCTCTCATCAAAGAGTGCCAAAACATTCTTTAAAAATATTTCGTGCAACCATAGAATGTAAAAATATATTGCATGTAAAATATGTATTAATTGCATTTTGTGCAAGTTCCCCATAGCATTACCCCATCCTAGAACTTGATGTATTAATTCGTGCAACCAGATATCATGATTTCATCAAGACTATTACAGAATATATGTAGATATAGATTAAGACTATTGAAAAGACTTGAATTGAACTTTGAACTTTGACTTTTGTTTTGCATTGACCTTAAACTCTAAACTTTGACAGGTTAACTTTTTTTATGCTCATTAATACATGTCTCATGAGAATCAACGATATTCTATTTATTTAGTCTGTTCTTCTCTTGCCCGGGCTCTCTCTGCTCCGTCGATAATGGCGATGTTTTGGCTGGCCACCACAAGGTGAACTACACTTATACCAGTCTTCACCAGTGAAATTGGCATGGTCATGTAAAATAATAATTTCCATAGTCCACACGCCCAAAAGATGAGTGGTACTTTGAAAAAAAAAATCAAGAACACTTTGATGAGTGCGAGTTTCTAAAGTATGATACCTAAATACACATGGCACATAAAAAAGTACTCAATGCAATTACAGATTATCATACATAAGCATCACACATATGTTGGTACCAAGTTTTGAGACAATTTTGAAGTAATGACAGTCTTGCTTACCAAAACAGACCTCTTTCTGCTCCATCTGAAATATCAGTATGGGGTGCGCCCCCAGTGACAAAGTTGCTGGAGTTGAACGATGCAGTGACTGAGCCATTTGCGAAATGCAACTGGGAACCAGAGGAACATTAGCCTGTTTACTGTGCTGTTGAGATACGTATTTACCTGATCTTACCTCCTAGCCCTCGTATTCTCCACTTGTCTTAATTCGCAAACGATTCAGGTAGCCACATCCCCAAAACTCGATATCCAGCACCCCATAGAGTTAAATTTACATAACCATATGTAAATAACGTGTAAATTAACACATGGCTACATCAAATTAATGTAATGTGTGTCTATTTACATACTGATTAATGTGCATAATGACTGTGATCAACCTGGCCATTGGCGAAATTTTCAGTCCGTTATTATCAGCTTTGAAAATGTAATCACCACAAGTGGAAAATACGAGGGCTAGCTATAGGTACGACCATTCTCGCAAACCAGGTCCGATATTTCTTCCACGACACTGCAAAATATTAAAAGCTCAGGGTTTCTTAGGGCTATGAAAGCATTATAACATTAGTTCAGCTTAGTAATAAATATGAGTAATGACGTCATGACTATCCATTCATTCTGTAGTCAAGCATGTTCACTGTGTTTGTATTTAACAACTATTTATACTCATATCTGACTTGACACTGTGAATGAATGTTAATGTGACTAAATATGCCTGTTTATTGGGCCATTCCCTTGAGCAACAGTGACGGGATATTGATAGAATCGAGGTATAAGTACTTTTCCACATCAGTACCTAATGATAGACGTTCTACTCACAGGGGTGTTAAAAATGTATACTTATTGTACGTCATACGTAATTATTGTCCTTAATTAAAGTAATTAAAAATACACACATTAAGTCTGTTTAAATTCAATAGTAATGGTTGTACAATCATTTTTAACCATGTTCCACCACTTAGATTTTTCTAGACTTTTGATATGTTATTCAGGATAAACTTCTGAGCACCATGCGCTAAAAATTATTTCTGTTGCAATTTCGTCTAGATTGACTGGGCTAATTCCCTTCTCAAGCTTTCCCACTATCCTCCTTTACGGTCTAGATGCTATTAAACTCCATTTTGATATATTTACCCTGTGTTGTCAATAATTATGTGATAGTGCTATCCCAGGAGCTTGTAAAGTATTTGTGAGAAAGTCAAGCAGTCCACATTGAGTCACGATAAAAAAATACCTGTTATGTGAATATGGTATATGGGGGGGGGGGGGCATCATGTTTTAGAATTAAGTGATGGGGGGGGGGTCAGCCTGTTTTTGGTTTTACAAATGGGCGGCGGGGGGGGGGGGGGTGTCAGTGACTTTTTGTCGGCCCAATGGCAAAATCCACCGGTCCCCCCCCCAGGCTGGAGAAACTGACCGGTCCCTAATGGGCAACCAACATATACAATTAGCCATTCCAAATGATTTAAGCAAAACATGCCCTAACAAGTAAACTCAGAAACTGTGATATGGGGTGAGTGTCACCATTGTGACTGTGTCACTTACTCTGAGGTCCTTCAGTGAAATACCACAAGTACAGTGATGTATAAAATAACTCATTTCCAATACACATAAAGGACAACACAGGCTGCAATTGAAGTGCAAAGAAAGACATTATTTTTCCAAGTTAATATTTGCTACCAGGAAACTTTCAATCTATTAGTATGACTCTTTAATGAAAGATGTACAGTTCGAACAAAATACAGCAACGGGTACTAGTATTCAAGCTTGTCTCTAAAACATGACGTCAGTCGCTATGAGCCAGGACTCCAAGATAGCAATTTCCACTTTAGCCTTGTGAGGGAGCAAAACAACCCATCCCCCCACCCCACCCCGAAGAATCGGCAAAAATAGAAAATTACTCATATCGACTTGGCATGTACAATTTTAACCAAGGTACATGCACATTAAATATCAAGGCAAACTGACCACAGGTTCTGAGGAGGTCGAAAAATATTTTTTTAATACAAAAATTGCTAAAAATAGAACTCATATCAACCTGGCATGAACAAATCTGAATAGACCCACCCATAGGCACATGCACACAAAATATTACAGCAATCTACAGATGAAGATGAAAACGGAAAAAAATGGACGGACAACAGACGACGACGGAGAATCAAGCAAACCCTTAAGCTCCGCTTAGCTGTCACTAACAGCGGGGATAAACATAATTATACAGTTACTAACCTTGGAAGTGTAGTAGAGTCGTAGGATAGGATTCCCAGACAAGTCAATCAGTTTATAGCTGGTCACACCCTTCATTTTAGAACTACAAAATAAAATATAACTGAGATGGTCATTACATTACAAAGTGTAATATACCAACCACTTTATTACTTTGCTAAAACAAAACTGCGTAGTGGAAGAGCTGAACAGCAGAACCACTTCTTATGCTACAAAAAACCACACACAAAAACCCAGCGGAGTTATTCTGACCGATAGGTCGCTTGCTTTTGTTAGGCCTTATGTTAGCCCAACTGCAATTCGTAGGCGTAAATCAGCCTGTATGCACGTTCGTACTGAATTTAATAAACCGGGTGTTTTTTGACAAAAATAAAGTATAACTACAATATTAACCTTGCTGGTAAATGCAGCCAGTGATCAACGCCCTTTGCGATACTGACCTGTGTAAATGCAGCCAGTGACCGGCTATATCAATGGTCATACTCATTTGAAAGACGAACATCCACTGAGGATAGAAGTATGCCAATGTAACCAACAAACACATGGTTCCTGTACGATCTGTCAGATGATCCAACATTGCACCAAACTCAGTACCTACAAATCAACAGGGGATTGCAGTATTATATATGTATGAATATTAGTAAAATATCAAAATGAATTGTATTATTGAGTAATTGCGCATTGAACAGATATGTGTGTAAAATGTATTTGATTGCTATGTAGAGTAACAAAGCTCTACTATAATATTGAGTTTTCAACATTGAATATGTGCAAACATTGTATTTTCTGCCTGCTAATAACAAATGGTATTTTGGTTTCATTATTGTATAATTTGTGAGTTAACTGTATTTTATACCTCGTGAATGAGAATGATCTGTTTAGTGGTTTATCTAATGGGGTTGGTAAGTAGGTAAAATATAGCCACTTTCCCCGGTCGCTTTACCGAGGTTCCCAACCAAAAGTATAGTACGTGAGAAACTCTGTCAGCGCTATCTGATTTCCTTATTGTGTTTACCAGGATTCCCAAACCGTTGTCTTTACTGACATGATGTCTTGATTTCAACATCTGTTTTAGCCTTCGTACCAGTAGACTTTAAGGACTATCGCTACTACACTATTTTGCTATCCTAACTGACGTTTTGATGACATACATACATACATACATACATACATACATTTGTACATACATACATGCATGCATGCATGCATGCACATACATACATACATACATACCTACATACATACATACATACATACATACATACATACATACATACATACATACATGCATGCATATATATATACATACATACATACATACATACATACATACATACATACATACATGCGTACATACATACATACATACATACATACATACATACATAGTGTAGTAGAGATAGTCCTTCAAGTCTACAGGTAGGCTACATCTATTTGTATTAAACTCGTGGTTTTATTTATCTTTTGACATGTAAGATACATCGAGTGAGAAAGTATTGATTATACATTTTCAGTGTATTTAATTTATACTTACATTGGTTGAACATCATTGCAGCAAAGCCATCGAATTCATCCAATAACACACTGCTTAAATAACATGCGGCTGCTACGACATAATCTGTTCTTATATACCAGAATGCTATGATGTTGAGGATTATCCTAGCATAGCCTGTCAGATAAACAAAAATATATATATTGAACACATATTGGCTGGCCACGAGGGCTATAGCACCCGTTTATTACACCCGAGTTACCAGAATCACATGCTATTTCCCTCGGCCTTCTTGAGGTTGGCAGACGACATCGTTCGAAGCTGCCATTTTGACCTGCTGTGAACGTGCGGTGGTCATGTGACCATGTAATAGTTGATGGAACTATTTCCCCAGGGAAATAGTCATTCTATTTTCCTATCACGTGACTGATTCTAGCGAATCATGGCACAGCATTATCACTAGGTATATTATAAATATATATATATATATATATATATATATATATATATATATATATATATATATATATATATATATATATATATATATATGTATGTATGTATATATAGTCTTTCATCTACCCATTGCACAGAACATCCAAACCAAATTGAGTAGTTTTAGAGTTCATTTTTTTAAAACCAAAAATAACGTTTTTGACCCAAAACACACATCTCTGACGCGATCATTTTCATTTCAACAATTGTTCATCTACATACCCTATGTAATGTTCCCACCAATTGCCAAGGTAATGGGTCTTGCTGTTTTTGATTTTAAGTCGTTTACACACACACACACACACACACACACACACACACACACACACCTGTACATACATACATACATACATACATACATACATACATACATACATACATACATACACACATACACACACGCAAACACACACTGCATGTATACTTCTTGGTAATATTCTAATTTGGCATTAAAATTATAAATTTTTGCAAAATCTAGTCAAAATGAGCTTCTTGGGCATAACCAGTGTTGCTGTTATTTTGTACAAATTTATTGGACTGACCAGGTAAAATATTCATGACAATGATTTTCGATACGAGGCTCAAACGACGAAATGGGTCTCATGTGAAATAATATGGTGTTTGCAATACAGTTGCTAAAATGAATATTGTCAACAAACTCTTAAAAATTGTTCAACATACATTGTACCACGACGTAAAGGAAAATAGACATGTAAAGGGTTTTGTTGATTGCCTTTTCTGGAAAATTTTGAAACGATTTTAATGATTGCCACGGATTATCAAACCTCAGTTCAGTTGTGCTAAAATATCCAAAATAAATACCTATTTTCATCCATATGACCACTTTCAAACATTCAAGCTAGCATACACGCTGTAAACAATGCCTTCCCCACTGCATTGTTTCAGCCACAATATTATTCATGCATACTCACCTATGATGTTTGGAATAAACAGAAATACATTTTCCGACAGCTTGCTGCTCACTTTCGATCTGTACGAAATGTTGTTATTCATCACTGGTGTTTGTACCTATGTTGTTATTAATAGATCCAATTTAAATAAAAATGTTTCTTTTGTTTAGTATAAGAAAATATACAGGTTCATTCCTGAAGAAACAGACAGATCGCAAAACGTTCATTAACAGTCACGTTAAAATGAGAAAAGTAAATTGAAATGGCGTTGGAGCACAACTGTACATTTTTTTAAATTGTTTATTTCTGAATGTTCGTTCACTTGTCTATGAATACCTGATGTTATTTTTAACGATATACATCATCAAATGGCTGTTGCTATGGGCGTGGTCTACTTGTTCGCCACATATAAAGGATACGCTTACATCACAAGAAAGAAAGAAATTCATACAGATACATAAAAAAAGAGAAAGAAAAATGAGAGAAAAGACCTGATGGGTTTGAAAACTGTTTGACTGGGAGATGACAAAATAGCAAAAACAATGCTAATCATTGGCCAATCCCCATTTAAATGGGTAACATGTTAAACAAATACAAACATATATACTTGTAGTGATGTTCTCGAATGAGATGAATCACCGACTGTCTATTGTGAGTTAGTAACATACCTTCTGAGAGCATTCTTAAATTAGTTTTTACTATTAATACATCTTAATCTTAATCGATGGTAACTTATTCCAAATCTTAGCTCCATGATAGCTAAAACAGAATTGGCCTAGTCTAAGTTTCCTTGTTGGCACAAGGAGGTGTGAATTTGTCGCAGACCTAGTGTTGTAAGAATGATTTGGAAAGGAAAAATAGTCAGTGAAACTATGAGGTAAATTTCCTAAAAATAAATCATGTATAAATGACGCAACTTAGTATTGAAATTGTTCATATATTTTCAAAATATTTAGGAGCCTAAACAGAAGTTCACTTGGTGTCTGAAACAGACTAAAAGTTATAAGTTTAACCATTTTCTTCAAAGTTTGTGAACAGGCAGTAAAGCTGCGGGGTAGGTGCTGCCTCTAGATAGTAAGAGATTTGGCGAAGAATAAGAGAGTTGTACAGTAAAACCAAGATATGTTTTGGAACAAAATGGCGAAGTTTGGGGATGAGACCAATTTTTGGACTGATCTTAGCACAGACGTTCCTAATATTTTACTTCCAAGTTGGATGACTGTCAATCTCAATTCCTAAATGTGTAACGTGATAAACCTCATTAAAGTTTATATTTTTAGTGTTGATTTGAATTCCCCCAACCTTTGAAAAGACTTTTGATGAGAAGAAATAAAAAGATAATTTGTTTTTTCTTGACTAATGGTAAGCCTATTAGCAGTACACCAATTCACTACATCATTAGATTTAGTACTTGCTTCTTTGATGTTCACATTGTCGGTAAAAGCATGGAAAAAGTTAGAATCATCAGCAAAAAGCTTCGATTTAAAATATGAAGAACAATCAGGAAGATCATTTATATAAAGTATAAATAAATAGGTCCAAGGATGGAACCATGTGGGACTCCATGGCTAATGACATTAAGAGTAGAAGTGTAAATATCTATATTTACATACTGTTTCCTATTTGTTAAATTACTTTATAACCAATTGAGAGGGGCAAACCCTAATTCCATAGTGAGTCAGCTTTTCTAAAAGGATGGTGTGATCGATGGTATCAAAAGTCAAGATAAATGCCTAGCACCACATCACCATCAACTATTTGTAAAACTTCTTCAAGCAAATTAATTAAGGCTAATTTTGTGCTATAATAGCACCAACTTGATCATGTAATAAACGCGCAGGAATATTGTCACACCCAATTGATTTTGAAGGATCAAGTGACATGATTTCATTTATGACGTCCTGTTCATCTACTGGATGTAAAAAAAGTGTTTTGGTTTGAGAGAAACTCAAATAATTTCTGTAGTCAAGATTACTGTTGAAATTTGCAGCTAGTTTCTCCCAATACTAGAAAAGTAAGTATTGAAATTTTCAACAATGAGAGAGGTTCAGTAATAGTTGGTTTAGAATTTGTTGTGGTATTTTCACTGATTATTAATTTACTAGGGAGTTGCATGGGAGTGCTCTGGGATTTTCCCAAGAGCTCATTGATAACCTTCCGGGATTTGGTAGTATCATTATGACAGTCTCTAAATTTGTTACTATAATATATTTTTTTTAGTCTTTCTGAGCAAGCTTGTCAGAGTGTTTCTTTAGATATTATAATTAATCTTAAGTCTGGGGTCAAGGTCACTAATTTACGGTAAAGCCTGTGTTTCCTCTGAATAGATTTTTCAATAATCAATATTGAAGTCTGCTGTCAGTAAGCAATCTGATATAAAGCATTTTCCATGCCATTTGCAAATGAGTCAATTGGAAGTTCCAGGTTTTCTATAAATAATACCCATAGTATTTTTATTTGCGCCAATAGTGAGTTTTTATCCAAAGGGACTCTGAAAATGGGATACTAATATCATCAATGATTTCATACCTTGCTAGGTATATTTACATACATTTGTCTATTAATATATATTGTTATCTTTGCAATATATACTATCATTTGGCTTTACTATGGGCGTGGTCTTGTTGCTAGGCACATTTGCATACACTTTTTGAATGTTTGTTCACTTGTCTAAGAATCCCTGTCGTTATCTTTGTGAAATACTAGTACACAATTGTTTGGTAGTTGCTATGGGACGTAGTCATGATTTCTAGGGATATTTGCCTACATTTTTGGATGTTTACTCACCTACCAGATGATGTTGTTATTTTAGCAAAATATACTTGCATTTGGTTATTGCTAATGGCGTGGTCATGGTTGGTAGGGCCAATTGTGTCCAAGTGCTTTGAACAAAATCTGCAGAATATCATTTCTAGAAACACCTCACCGAATTTCAGGCTTATTGACCGAGTATGTTTACACCTAATTTACATATCGCTGATAAAATCATTATATGCTTAGTATTTCTTCATCTATACACCCCCGATAGATGCACCCCCCCCCAATTAAATTTCAGCCCAATCTGCTCAGTAGTTTTGGAATTAAGATTTTAGCCCCAATTTGCATATCACTCATGGAATCATCATGCCGTGAACAATTCTTGATTTAAACACTCCTAAGAATGTTTCCACTAAAATTCAGACCGATCTGCCCAGTAGTTTTTGAGTTTAAGTTTTTTGATGATAAATCACATTTTTGACCCAAATCACACATCGGCGGTATAATATCATTTTGATTTGAACAATTTCCCAACTAGACACCCAAGGTAAGGGACTGGACCGCAATTACGGGGGGGGGGGGACTCTAATGAGTTCACAAATACAATTCAACACACTAAGTTTTCCTGAAACTGTGTCTTCACTGTAAAACATAGTATTGTCAGTCGTAATAACGTGTTTATTGATGGTCATTTATAAGTATAAAACAAACAAGCAAACAAACAAACAAACAAAAACCCGATAGTAATAGTTAAAGGGGATTTGTTCTACATAATATTTGCATATAGGCATTTTCTTTATATAATGGTAGATGAGTCAACCAGCTAATTGGCATTCTGTCAGTATTGAGCGACGGGAACATTTATATTTAGTATGCTATGTTTTTGCTTGCTTCGCTAATAAACTTCTGATGCAGAAAAGCAAACTCCCAGTTTCTTAAATTGGAAATATTTAACCAGCAAATTTCAATTCACTGCAGTTTTCTGGTAAAGGAGGCTTGAATTCCAATATCTTAATCAAGTCATTCTTTCCCTGTATTCGATAATTTCCATCAAAGACAAATTAAGTCACTCTCCGTGAAAAAAAACACCAGGTGGACGAATTTCGTTGTTTAAAAACCTTACAGCCTGATTTCAGATAACTTAATACCTGGGTCTGGGAGACAGAATCCAACTGAAACACCATAAATGACCACTAAAATAAACACTTACCTAACTAGTTAAGTTCCGAGGTGTTTGCTAGTTGACTTCCGAATGTTATGTGAAATGTTTGATACGAATGGATAGTGACACTTGATGTCATTGTATAAGATAGATTGCTTTAAACCTGTGTCTATTGAGATTTGCAGGGGACAGGGTATTCCATTGTTTGTAGACAATGACTACTAGTATTCATAGGTTAGGTTAGGTGAACCATAAGTCATTGTGGAACTGAGTGAATAGAAGGTCAGCACTTCTATAAGGTCATTGGCTTTTTTTTATGTTAAGTTATAAAGAATAGCTTCTGATACTTGATATTGCCGTCTTGTAAAGCTTGGAAATTATTGTCAGAAAATGTCTGAATAGTCTCAAAATTGACTTATAAGAGTAAAAATCCTCCATGCACATCTTCCCATCTCAAGCTTTCCCCCTACCTTTCACTGTCAATGCATAGGCATTTTCTTTATATAATGGTAGACGAGTCAGACAGCTAATTGGTATTCTGTCAGTATTGAGCCACGGGAACATTTATTTTTAGTATGCTATGTATTTCTTCGCTGAAACTTTAGAAAAGCAAACTCCCAGTTCTTAAATCGGAAATATTTACCCAGAAAATTTCAATTCACAGTTTTCTGGTAAAGGAGGCTTGAATTCCAATATCTTAATCAAGTCATTCGATAATTTCCATCAACGACAAATTAAGTCACTCTCCGTGAAAAAAAAACCAGGTGGATGAATTTCGCTATTGAAAAACCTTGATTTGAGATAACTTAATACCTGGGTCTGGGAGACAGAATCCAACTGAAACACCATAAATGACCACTAAAATAAACACTTACCTAACTAGTTGAATTCCGAATGTTATGTGAAATGTTTGACACGAATGAATAGTGACCCTTGATGTCATTGTATAAGATAGATTGCTGTGTCTAGTGGGATTTGCAGGGGACAGGGTATTCCATTGTTTGTAGACAATGACTATTCATAGGTTAGGTAAGGTTAACCATAATTGTGGAACTGAGTGAATAGAAGGTCAGCACTTCTATAAGGTCATTGGCTTTTGTGTTGGTGTTGTACCAGTCCTTCTGTCTGTATGTTGTGTGTAGACAACTTAACTTAAGGGACCGGTCAGTTTCTTCGGGCTGCGGGGGGGGGGGGGTCACCCTGAAGGGAACTCCAAACACCATCAATATTAAATAAGTGTATGACATTTCGTTTACCATAACCAACTATGGGTTGTTAGATCAGTTTGTTGATAAGTGGAAGCATTTTCTAAAGCTGGTTCAAACTTTATAATTTTGTTTGGTATAATAAATTGGTTTAACGGTCAGTTAGCCAAGTTACCAGTTTGTCAAGGTTATTGCAGGGAAGACATTGGCGATACGTCCCTTGGTCGATACTTAGTTGACTCTTGTTTTAAGACGTTTCAGACCGGCTGTTGGGTCCTTCATCAGTCGCAGTTCTGTCTCGAGAGTGTTCCCGCATATGTTTGGCTTAAATTTTAATTTTGTTCACCAAACAAAGACGCTAGTATTTCGACCATAATATGATCCACAAGGAAGGTATTATAGTAGGGGTGAAATGTCTGTGTCTGTCTGTCTGTCTGTCTGTCTGTCTGTCTGTCTGTCTGTCTGTCTGTCTGTCTGTCTGTCTGTATCAATATTTTCTAAAAAACGGCTGGCTCAATTCAAAACGAAATTTGGCGTACTACTTTTGCCGCCCAATTTAATTTGCCAACTAACCACTGCAGCTCCCGCTTTGTCGCATGTTTATGTTTAGTCCACAGGTTCAAAGTATCTTGCAGTTCCTTGTATATCATATCTCAACTATATGGTCACTTTTCACGATTTACTCATTTATGGATCCGGCCATTTGAATATGTTTCATCAACTATGACGTTAGCTACCATGGCATACTTGCTTGACTGACGACGTTAGATACCATGACAACCGGACTATTGCATTGTTTTGCGCGATCTATTAAAATCTACAGGTAAATATTAAGTCTTCAAGATTGGATACTGTATATACTGATTGATACAATTTGCAGTTTTCACTACCCGAAACTAGATTTATGACAAATGTTTTATAGTCCTCTGGAATCCTTTATGACAACACTAACACGTTACAACGACTGAATAACATAGAAGAGCAGAAAACTTTATTAAACAAATCCCCCATTTTACTGGATCAACATTAGCCAGTCAGTGTTTACAGGGCAATGTCCATCATTACCGTCGCCGCCGATTGGATGGTGAAAGCGACAACAGCCATCTGTTGTTTGACAACTTCCCATTGGCTTGGTTCAGCTTCGTCTATTTTATACATAGCGTCTATGATGCCGGGGAATGCTGATCCCGCGTAGTAGTTTGTACTGCTAGGGGCATATACCACATGTCTGAAGAAAATGCAAGATCGATATAAATGAGGGACAACCAGTTTGAAGGAAGTTTTTTCAGTATGAGTAAACATGCCGTAAAACTACCGTGCCTATTTACGACATCGAATATATACGTCCTTATAACTACCAGGCCTATTTTACGTCAACGAATAAACACGTCAAAACACTACAAGGCCTCTTCACGGTAACGATGGCATGTACATTCCCCCACCTTTTTTTCGGGCAAGGTGAAAATTCCCACTCGCGAGCACACATCCTTTACGAAGTACAGTAGTGCGTTGTTTCACACGAAATTAGTAATTATATTTGTAAATATAAGGTACGGCAACATCAGTATGATATATTAATGCTGTGACAGTAATACCCTAACATAGAGTGTATCCAAAATTATGCCTTAGTCAACGTTGACATCCTTGTCACTCAATACAGAATAAAGCCTCTTAGTTAAAATTTCGATAACTTAGCCAAACTTGTCACTTGTTAAATATGCGGCACACACTTAAGATCTCAAGTTTAACTATGGTGAAAAAAAACCCACTCACCTTAGAAATTTCCTATTCGGTAGGCCAAGTGGATCGATAAAAGCCCGTTCCACGTTCATCAGCTGATCGTTAACCTGTCGAATTCTCAGGGCGCTGAAAAAAATAGTAACATAAAACATTTAAAAGGTGCAGAATGGGAAACCTTTCAAGCGTAAGCTTAACACATACATCCGCGCAGAATTCTGAAATTGATATTTGGCATTTCTGTATAATGGCATGAGTTTACCTTAGGGAGCCGTCATTATTTTCGGTTGGGGGGGGGGAGGAATTGGTTGATAAGAAGTGGAAATTCAACTGCCACCCCATCCTGCAGGAAAAAAATCAATGACCCCCCCCCCCCCCACCACCACCACCTGACTTTAGAAATTGGGATGACCCCGCCCCCCGTTTCCATTATATACATGAAGTGATGGGTATTAAAGAGAGGAAATTATATTATTTATATTGCTACAATTGTATTATTAATGATTATTGGGGGTACTTACAAAACAACTTCATTTCAGTAACAATACTTATTAAGAGCATTCCGCCATGAGCCAGGTCTTCTACCCCCTTGTCACAACAGCTGATTCAGTCTGACTGACAGTCACTTTCCCCACTCTCACTGCCAAGGTCTCTCATTACAACATCATCTTCATCACTGTCATCTGGCACACTTTCAACACAATATTTTGTTTTTGAAAGCTTTGCATTGTCAACAACTGACTTTCGAAGACAGTCGGCCATAATGGCTTTCATTTTATCGTCTTTTTTCCCTTTCTTTGATAAGTTATGTCTTTCAAGGTATTTGTCCAATTCTTTAACTTTGAGTTTTGAAAGTGTTCCACTGAGAGTTAATGACAACCAACCAACCAATCATACATTTCATATGTCAAAGCATCTTCCTCTTCGAATCCCTCTTCCTAAATCTGTCCGTCGATCTTATCTTTGCAGTCTGCTGCACTGCCTCTTAAGTTCAGTGTGTACAGTCAAAGAAGTGTGTGTGTGTGTGTGTGTGTGTGTGTGTGCGCGCACGTGAACAACATAAGTTTTAAAGTCAAAATCCACTGTACCAATCATAATGATAACTTGATGTGGATATTACCAATATGTGATTTTTTTAGATGTAATTGTTTTTAAGTGTTTGGCTGATGTTATTGACTGCATGCAGGGTTGAAGGTTTCTTTCGAAGTTTTCAGGGTAATGAAAGTTTTATGATCTGCACAAGTACCCGTTGTTTTACAGTATACAGTAAATGTAATGTTTACATAATTTCTGGCACCACTTAATTCAAATTTTATTGGAAAAACAGTTTTTGCAGAAGGAATTTCTTACATTTACACATAATTATATCAGTATTTTACACAAATATATGACAAAGTTTATATTTTATTTGTTTTTTTAATTAAAAGAAAAACAATAGTGTGCTGATAAAGTTTTGCCACAGATAAGACAGATAAGCAACAACAAATCCAGTTACAACCCTTGTCTCACTTCTTTGTAATTTAAATAATTTAGACTCACCAGAAACAAGGCAAGTCTTGTGAGAGTAAGGGTAACCATCACAATAATGTGTGATATTAAAGTAAGCCAAATTACCCAAAGTTTGTTGGAATGGTCATCTGTCTGCTCACAGGTATAGCATCAGTGCAAAGCTTTGCTTTTAGTAGTCAATTATCCAAAGAGTGAAA